>NC_044996.1:92090557-92365153 GCF_008728515.1 Papio anubis
TAAAAAAAAAAAAAAAAAAAAAAAAGAAATGATTGAGGAGTATCTCAAGATGCACTAAGAAGTAATAGAAAAATCTGGCAACAAATAGGAACCTCTACCAGTCTGGGCATAAAATAGCATATTTATTTTATGTTAAAAAAAGAGGCTTATTATCTAATTTTACTGTTTTTTGTGCTTTATTCATGTGACATAATATGTACATAATGGCATATGCATCACACATATTTATAATAACACATACATTTTGAGAATATATATATAGACATATATACACATGTATGTACATATAGTCTTAAATGTTACATATAAGGTAAATATGATATATCCTATATATATGTTTTCTAGATATCATATATGTTATATATATATAATTTCATTGGGAATGAATGAGATGGATGGAGCAGGCTTATGTCAGGGGTCTTTGAATCAAAGGATGTTTGCTAACATCAATATTCAAATATTCAAATTCTTCCTTTGGTGCCTGTAGATTTTAGAGTCTCAGTCTAATCCACCATTATAACATTAGGGATGTGCTAGAAGTAGAGTTCTCTTTTGTAAAGTAGGAAGAGGAGGATTATGAAAAAGGAGGGCAAAAAAAGTGTAACCCATAAGCCATTCTCCAGCAGATGAGTCTAGCACTTATGGAAGTCTGAAGACTGGGAAATGGAGTTTCTGAAGCCACCTGGTCTCACAACATCTTGGAAAGACTTTGTGCATTCCCAAGTTCCCATAAATGTAAGGAACACAGTTTGAAGACTGCTGCTTGCCCTATGAGATCTCACACCCTAGGCAAGCATGGAAGTGCCGAAGGTCCAGTGACCACTAATAATACCAAACACTGACATAGAAATCCAAAATGGCCTCTTGGCCACTCACCTCTGGCAATCAATGAGGTCTTCATCATGAAATTTGGGGTTCCCTCTTGCATTTTATCTAGTCAAGTAAACAACTTTTTGGGCTGTTTCTCTATAAGAGAGAACATACATGTAAGAGCCAAAAAGGAGATGAGAGAGGCTGGAGGATCCATTCTCCAAAGTTTACTTTTGTCTTCCAAAATTTTGGACAAAAAGGCAGCTATGAATTGGATGGACAAAGGGGAGAACACCTGCCTCCAAGATGGTTGTACTAGTCACTCTGCTCAGAGGAGGAGTCCTTCATTGGGTGTTAGGAAAAGAATCCAATCAGATAAATGGAGAAAGCACATTTTTGGGGGGGGGCTCAGACTGTCATTAATATTAATGGGGTTGCTTGAATGTTGGGATTCTCTGTGAGGCCTGGAGTCTCTCCCAGGCTGGAAGGATAGGGACTTTGAGGGATTTGCACCTAAGAAGTAAGCAGAGTTCTCTTCTCCCTCCTTTCCCTTGGTATCCTTGCAATAAGTTCTTATTACGCAGGTTGCTTCAAAACCTTAAAGAAACTGACCATTGCCTTCACAAAAGAGATACTTTTCTTCCCCTGCAATTGCTTCTGGGTGTTATACCCTAAAACTTTATGGATGAAAGAAATCTGCCTTCTGTGTGGGCAACCCTAGCATCCCTCACCTGACCACAACCCTCATAGAGGTCAGAGTCATGGACTTTATGTTGAGAAAATTGAATCTACCCCTCTTTAATTCTGTCTCAGGATGCCAGCAGTGAACAGAAAGTTTGAGGTCCACCATCAAGGAGACAAGGAAGACTGTTCTCCCAAGGGCATGGTTTTCCATCATCACAACCTATCCATCATCTACATATTACTCAACTTCCCATCTGCCCAGAGCTTGCATCTTTATTTCACAATGGGACTCTCTGTGAGACCTCTCTGCAAGGGGGTATAATTATATGCTCACACCCATAACTTTACAGTGGTGATTTTATGAGTTAAAAATGTAAATATTGATGTTTGCAGGTATAACATTGGCATATTGAACTCACTCTTAACCCTTGACATTCATCAGAGCTTATGGTCATTAAAAATGAAGTCAGATTCCCTGGATTCCTATTCCATCTCAGCAACATCCAAGTTCTTTAAACTTGTGCGAAGTTCTAAATTCTCTGAGCTTGATTTTTCCCTTCAATAAATTGCAGATAATGATAGCAGCAAAATTATAGTACTTTTGTGACTGACTGACTCAGGTCAAGCAGGTCAAATAGACGAAATAATGCATACACTGCTGGATACACAGGATGCAATTAGTACACCTCAGCTATTATGATCAGATCCTCTACTTGCTTTCCCCACACATGCGCCACCTAACTCCCAGCCTCTCCTTCAATGTTAGGTCTGTAAACTACACATATAGCAATCCTTTTCTTTCTTCCCTTCCTTTTGATTTTGGGAACAAATCTTGCAAAGTCATTTTAACTCCCAAACTGTCTGGTGTAGAATCTTTTGCTCATATGTTTGAAGTCAAATCTGAGAGAAAAACTGTTGACGACTTTATTTTTTTATTTTTATTTTTCAAACTTGGCTCCACAAACTGCATCAAAATGCATGCAGTCACAGGAAAGAACTTATTTGACCATCATGGAAACATTATAGCTTTGTTTAGATTCTATGTATAAATGAGATCATGCAGTGCTTTTCTTTCTGTGTCTGGTTTATTTCACTTAGTATAGTGTCCTCCAAGTGCATACATGTTGTCCCAAATGACAAGATCTCCTTCATTTTTAATGCTGAATAATTTTCACATTTATACACATATACCACAATTATCACAATTTCCCTATCATTCATTCATCAATGGACACTTAGGTTGGTTCCATATATTGGCTTTTTTTTTTTTTAAGTCCTGAGAAGTCTGAGAAGTTTGATCGACTGAAGCCTTCTTCTCTCGACTCGTCAAAGTCATTCCCCATGCAGCTTTGTTCCATTGCTGGCGATGAGCTGCATTCCTTTGGAGGGAGAGATGCGCTCTGATTTTTTGAATTTCCAGCTTTTCTGCACTGCTTTTTCCCCATCTTTGTGGTTTTATCTGCCTTTGGTCTTTGATGATGGTGACGTACTGATGGGGTTTTGGTGTGGGTGTCCTTTCTGTTTGTTAGTTTTTCTTCTAACAATCAGGACCCTCAGCTGTAGGTCTGTTGGAGATTGCTTGAGGTCCACTCCAGACCCTGTTTGCCTGGGTATGAGCAGCAGAGGCTGCAGAAGATAGAATGTTGCTGAACAGCGAGTGTTGCTGTCTGATTCTTGCTCTGGAAGCTTCGTCTCAGGGGTGTACCCCACCGTGTGAGGTGTGAGGTGTCAGTCTGCACCTAGTGCGGGATGTCTCCCAGTTAGGCTACTCAGGTATCAGGGACCCACTTGAGCAGGCAGTCTGTCTGTTCTCAGATGTCAACCTCCATGCTGGGAGATCCACTGCTCTCTTCAAAGCTGTCAGATGGGGGCATTTACCTCTGCCGAGGTTACTGTTGCTTTTTGTTTAGCTATGACCTGTCCCCAGAGGTGGAGTCTACAGAGGCAGGCAGGCCTCCTTGGGCTGTGGTGGGCTCCACCCAATTCGAGCTTCCAGGTGGCTTTGTTTACCTTCTTAAGCGTCAGCAAGGGTGGGCACCCCACCCCCAGCCTTGCTACCACCTTGCAGTTAGATCTCAGACTGCTGTGCTAGCAATGAGGGAGTCTCCGTGGGCATGGGACCCTCTGGGCCAGGTGTGGGATAAAATCTCCTGGTGTGCCATTTGCTAAGACCCTTGGTAAAGCACAGTATTAGGGTGGGAGTTACCCGATTTTCCAGGTGTTGTGTGTCTCAATTTCCTTTGGCTAGGAAAAGGACTTCTCTTTCCCCTTGCGCTTCCCAGGTGAGACAATGCCTCACCCTGCTTCAGCTCTCACTGGTCGGGCTGCACCCGCAGACCAGCGTCAACTGCCCAACACGCCCCATTGAGATGAACCTGGTACCTCAGTTGAAAATGCAGAAATCACCTGTCTTCTGTGTTGCTCACGCTGGGAGCTGGAGCCTGGAGTTGTTCCTATTCGGCCATCTTGGGCACGCCCCTCTTGGGTACTTCTTTATAGCAGTGTGAGAATGGACTAATACAGGAATTGGTACTGCGGAGAGTTGGGCACTGCTATCAAGATACCTGAAAATGTGGAAGCAACTTTGGAACTACATAACAGGCAGAGGCTGGAACAGTTTGGAAGGCTCAGAGAAAAGACAGAAAGATGTGGGAAAGTTTGGAACTTCCTAGAGACTTGTTGAATGCTTTTGACCAAAATTCTGATAATGATATGGACAATGAAGTCCAAGCTGAAGCAGTCTCAGATGGAGATGAGGAACTCATTGGGAACTGGAGCGAAGGTCACTCTTGCTATGCTTTAGCAAAGAGGCTCTTGGCATGTTGCTCCTGCCCTAGAGATCTGTGGAACTTTGAACTTGAGAGAGTTGATATGAAATTGGAATTTATATTTAAAAGGGAAGCAGAGCCTAAAAGTTTGGAATATTTGCAGCCTGATGATGTGATAGAAAATAAAAAACCATTTTCTGGGGAGAAATTCAAGCCAGCTGCAGAAGTTTGCATAAGTAATGAGGAGGCAAATGTTAATTGCCAAGACAATGGGGAAAGTGTCTCCAGGGCATTTCAGAGATCTTGGCAGCAGCCCCTCCCATCACAGGCCTGAAGACCTAGGAGGGAAAAATGGTTTCATGGGCTGGTCCCAGGGTCCCCCTGCTCTGTGCAGCCTCAGGACTTGGTGCCCCATGTCCCAGTTACTCCAACTCTAGTCATGGCTAAAAGGGGCCAAGGTACAGCTCAAGCTGTTGCTTCAGGAGGTGCAAGCCCCAAGCCTTGGTTGCTTCCACATGGTGTTGGGCCTGCAGGTACACAGAAGTCAAGAATTGTGGCTTGGGAACCTCCACCTAGATTTCAGAGGATGTATGGAAATGCCTGGATGTCCAGGGAGAAGTTTGCTGCAGGGGTGAAGCCCTCATGGAGGACCTCTGCTAGGGCAGTGCAAAGGCTAAATGAGGGACTGGAGTCCCCACAGAGAATCCCCACTGGTGCATGGCTAGTGGAGCCATGAGAAGAGGGTCACTGTCCTCCAGACTCCACAATGGTAGATGTACTAACAGCTTGCATAGTGCACCTGGAAAAGCTACTGACACTCAATGTCAGCTGTGAAAGAAGCCAGGGCAGGGGGCTATATCCTGTAAAGCCCAGGGGCAGAGCTGCCCAAGGCCATGGGAGCCCACCCTTTGCATTGGTGTGCCCTGGATGTGAGACATTGAGTCAAGGGAGATCATTTTGGAGCTTTAAGATTTAATGACTGCCCTGCTGGATTTTGGACTTGCATGGGGCCTGTAGCCCCTTTGTTTTGGCCAATTTCTCCCATTTGGAATGGAAGTATTTATTCAATGCCTGTGCTCCCATTGTATCTTGGAAATAACTAACTTGCTTTTGATTTTACAGGCTCCTAGGTGGAAGGGACTTGCCTTGTCTCAGATGAAATCTTGGACTTTTGGGTTAATGCTGAAATGAGTTAAGACTTTGGGGGACTGCTGGGAAGAAATGACAGTGTTTTGAAATGTGAGGACAGGAGTGGTGATTCATGCCTGTAATCCTAGCTGAGGCAGGCAGATCACTTGCGGTCAGGAGTTTGAGACCAGTCTGGCCAACATGGTGAAACCCTGTCTCTACTAAAAATACAAAAATGAGCCAGATGTGGTGGCAGGTGCCTGTAGTCCCAGCTACTCAGGAGGCTGAGGCAGGAGACTTGCTTGAACCTGGGAGGTGGAGGTTGCAGTGAGCCAAGATTGTGCCACTGCACTCCAACCTGGACGACAGATTGAGACTCTGTCTAAAAAAAAAAAAAAAAAGAGAGAGAGAGAGAAAAGAAAAAAGAAAGAAGAAGAAGAAAAAAAGGAAATGTGAGGACATGAGATTTGGGAGGGGCCGGGGATGGAAATATATGGTTTGGTTGTATCCCTACCCAAATCTCACCTTTAATAGTAACCCCCATAATCCCCATGTGTCGAGAGAGGGACCCAGTGGGAGGTGATTGGATCATGGGGACAGTTTCCCTCATGCTGTTCTCATGATAGTGAGTCAGTTCTCATGAGATCTGATGGTTTTATGAGTGTTTGACATTTCTTCCTACAGACACTCACATTCCCTCCTGCTGTTTTGTGGAGAAGGTGCCTGCTTCCTCTTCTGTCATTCCCTTTCTGTCATTCCCCTTCTTCCATGATTGTAAGTTTCCTGAGGCCTCCCCAGCCATGCAGAGCTGTGAGTCAATTAAACCTCTTTCCTTTATAAATTACCCAGTCTCGGGTATTTCTTTACATTAGTGTGAGAACAGACGAATACACCATCTAAACAAATGCATTTGGGGCAACTCAAGGAGCTCAGAGAAACCACAGAAGATAAAAAAAAGAACCAGGGCCAATGAAACATGGAAGAAATGGATTCTACTTAATCTAAGTGACAGGAAGTTAAAGACCTACTCCTTAGTCTAAAAGAATACCAAATCTGGAGTCTAGGGATTGTCAAAGTGAGTGATGTGTAAATTTATACTTTCCATGTTAATCTGTTAATCATCTATTTATTTTATTTTATTATGTTACAATCTTGGCTACTTCAAAAAAGTCTTTTAGTAGTAAAGGAAGAGCAACTCTAACTCCATACAATTACTTTCACTTGATCCCTGAGAAATAGCACAGATATAAAATCTTTTCCTTTCATTTTAATTAGATTTTATAGACCAAAAAGTTGGATTTTTCCCCCTTCCATCAGATGAGAATGAATGAATGACTTTCTCCCTGGAGAAGGCTATATATTTTCCCTAAAGTCTCCACCAGTATCTTAATTGGCATCTGAATTTCTAGTTTTGTTTGTAACCAGAAAATTTCCCTTCATTATAACAATACTGTGGCCAGAAGATACATGGAAATTGCCAACTAGTCAAATGTGCATCAGTGTGGAATCCCACATGTGATTTAGGCAGGTGTACCATCTTTGTACAGTTGGTCTCAAGAAATTGTCTTAAACAAAATATAAAATAGATCTCAATGGCTTCCTGGTCAGAATATTTGCCTCTTTTGCCCAGCCTCGGTTCATGTATTCAACAGTTGTTCCATTCAGATGATATAGGTTATACTCTGACCACAGCCTCCAGCCAGGAGGAACAAGAAATTGAGATGGAGACAGTCTGGTAACTGTGTCAGCTTTAAAATCTGACTCACTCTGCAGGGATTTAATTGACAATATTATAGAGTATTCATTTGAAAATGCTGCTGTATAAAAAGATATGAATTTAGAAAATCATTCAACATGTAGACTCTGATGAAGAGCTTAGAGTAAACTTTGTTTCATTCTACTCTTTCTTTGGTTATGTAAACAGGGAACTATTCCCTAGAGAAAAGGTGTCCTGGCAGCCCTGGTCTTCACTATAAAAGCAGAGATACCCTGGCACTGCTGCTTGACCACTGTGTTTCTTTTAGCAAATCATTAACCACTCTCAGTCTTCTCAGGATTGTATGTAGTCATAGGGATAACTTACTGTCAACCTCCCACTCCTCACCTATGAAATGGAGAGCCCACACCACCTACCTCAGGGGTTAATGAGTAACTCACACAGAATATGACAAACGGTGGGTTTGAATTTAAGGGCAGTTTCTTTCCCCAAGCACCACCACACCTCATTATTGGAGCAGCATTCTGCCCTTGCTTTATACTCTCATTTTAAAATATATAACAGGGTCCAATTTTACCTTTTAAACTAATCTGGTTCCCTTTTCTCAAACTCCTAATTTTGAAAAAAAAAAAAAAAAATCCAGAGAAGTCCTTTTGTAACACCAAAGGTTCTTGCTTGAGCCATGCCAAAGAGAGAGACACAGATCGGACCGAGAGAGAAAAAGCTGTAGGCTTTATTAAGCAGAGTGACCATACAAAGCTTCCACAGTGTGGAAGAGGTACCAAGCGGGTAGCCAGTGTTAGATTTTTTGAACACCTTTTAAACTCTTTAAGGCGGGAAATATGTGCGGCAGGAAGATGCTACCAGAGGGAGAAACAAAGACAATTAACATGACTCAGATCTTGAGACAAACCGGAATTGTAACTTAAGTTTGATCTACTTATAACCTTGCAGTGGCATGGCAAAGGAGACAGGATCTCACAGGATTTTACATATTGTGTTTACAAGGAATTGGAATTGGGAGCATAGATAAGGTCTGCTGGTCACAGAAAAAGGGGCTTTTAACATTCCTTTTAGTTTCAGGGGAGGGGGAAGGGAGAGAGAGAGAGAGAGAGGACACAGCGAAGCTTACAACAAAATTTTTGCTGTTTATAGCTTTCTTGGGGAAGGAAACACAGGCACAAATTCTGATGTTAGGAATATTTTAAGCATGTATCTTCAATATTATTCATCCAGGACCAAAGTAAGTCCTGATGCAGGAAATGAGTGAGTTTCACAGCTTTCTGAGCCCCTACTCGACCCAGGAAGCTCAGCTGGAACCTCCTCTCACTTTCTACTTTCTTCTGATATTCCTTAAAAATGCTTCTCCTTCATAGCGGAGATAATTAGTTTTAAACAGCTTGGTTCCTTCCCTGCTGTGAAGTATTGAGTTTTATTTCAGGACCAAAGGACATAAACCAGTTTATGACATGAACAGGTTTAGACAATCTGCAAAAGACAGGACAGAGATTGCATATTGTATTTACTAGGACACGAGATTTACACTGACCACTCTGGAGTAAGACTGTGCTTACTTAGTTCAACTAAGTACTGAAAAGTCATAGAGACTGAAAAGCCAACACATTTTCTGTGTGTATGTAATTGCTTTATTATGTTTTTTTTTTTTTTTTTTTTTACTTTGAAAAAATAGTGCTTTGTCGTGGTGATAGTTCTATCTTTCATATTTTTAAATAGGGGGAATGAATGGAAATTTGCTTTCTCAGCTTTTCAACTACACTGTGTTTTTAATAGACTCTTTCAGTAGGATGCTGTGTATTTAAGCCCGCAAAATTCTTCCTAGGTATTTCTGAATCCTGTTGTGTACATGTGGGTTGAAAGTTCAAATATTTCATCTTCTTTAGTGTTTAGTTGCTCACTTTATTGTTAGAGAAACTGGTGGCCAGGTATTCTTTCTCTATTTTCTGCCATAAAACCTTTTAGAATTCAAATATCTTCTCACATACATCTGGAATTGACTTTGGAAGCACTGGCCATAGAAAAAATGTTTTTACTCAAACCATCTAATTGAGAAATAATTGACTCATGCCTACTCCCTAAGGTTGGGGCCAATATGGTGCTGTAATTTTTTCCCTGTAACACTAAAATTCTACTACGAGTATCTTCCTTAAAATCCTACCCATATTCAAGGAAACAACCATGAAAATTTTGTGTGTGTGTGTGTGTGTGTATGTATGTATGTATTCTTTTCCTAGGATAGTGTTCATTTTCATATGTTAATTCTGTCATTTAATAAAATCTCATTCTTCTTTAAGTAAAACTGTAACCTTACATCTTTTCCAAACCTTGCCAATTGGCAAACACCTCTTGGTAGAGCTATCCATAGTTCACAGATCTGCTAGTTTCCACTCTGTGGACCTCCAAATATAGTGCAAAAGAGAATGTGACCAGGGAGGACAGGACTGTTAGATTCTAAAGCATTTTTGTTTAAATCTACCAACAGGTTGTACCCCTTGCATACTCCAGGGCAGACAACCTGATGCATCCTGGTCCATTGTTCGCACAGCTCACCACTGAGGAAGCACATCTATGAATTCCCTATTCAAATTTGGTTGCTTCTTTAGTATGACTAAAACATGGGGATCCCCCCATCTCTAAATCAATATTACTGCCTGTTTCTTCTAATGGCATCTCAGCTTATTGTTTCTAAGCCATGCGAATCTTTGCAATTTTAATAATGGAAGCTAGCCCCCTAATCTCTATGAAAGGGTCCATGTAGCATAAAGTGGGCAGTTGTCCAACCCACTTCCACAATTCTTGTTACTTTAAACATCAGTTTAGAAGCTTACACTGTATTAACATTTACTCTATACATAATAGATGGAATTATGAGATCACATAATGTGCTAATGTAATAAATTTTCATTTAAGACAAAATGTAATTACATATTTCTTATCTGACAGAATTGAGAAGTGTTTCCTACTAAGTCTGAAGTGCACACTCTAGAGGATAAATGATACAGAAGGTATCTAAGTATATAAGAACCTTAGAAACATTCTCCCTGGAAATGCAAAGTGTAGAGACAGTTATTAGAGAGAGGTTTTCACGTTCATAGTCTAAACTGGGTCTGATTGTTGCCATTACAACTAGAGAGCAATTTCAATAGAATATCTACCTTCTGAGGGGAGTATGGCAGTTCATTTCAGTGCAAGACTGAATCTGGCTTTGCATATTTGGGAACACTAACTTACAGTTTTTTGAGTGTGGATTTTTTGTTTGTTTTTTAAATGAAAGCTACATACTCTTTACTAGGCTATTGTAGTTTTAAAAATGAAGACTTACTTGTATTTTAAAAAGATGTTTAACATAGAGTTTCTAATTGACAGATCTGGAAATCAATCTGAATTGGACATATGGCTTCAATGCACAGGAGAAGTTTCCTCATATTGCTACCTTAACATGAATTTGACACCCAACTTGAAAACTCCATGTAGAAAGAGTAAAATAAAAATAAAAATTTCATAAAAAATTCTTCACAGCCCCTTTAAAATTGCAACAGTGCAGTAAAACCCCAATTAAACAACTGCCCATTAACTTGTTATTTAAAATGTAGACTTAAAAACCAATAGACTTTTTTGGTGTGTATGCAATTGCTTTCATAAACACAGTTTAGGTTGGAATAAGGAAGTCCTAGTTCATCATGTTGGAGCTCGTCCTCGCTGCTGCAGGCTGTTGAAGTGAGCCTCCTTCAAGGTCTGGTTGATGTGGGAGTAAAGACCTTGGCATGGTACATACCCCTCATGCAAGAACTGGGGAATGTTCACATTGGGTTCATTAACAATCTGGTTTAAGTTGCCTTCTGGTCCACTTGCTCTCTCTGGGATATTAATGCAGCTGCTGCTCCTTTCATTATCACTCCATGAGAACTGGAAGGAAAAAGACAGAAAGGGGATTGCTATTATGCTATTACAATATTTTTCCTACTTGGCTTGGAGAACAGCAGCATAAAACTCTATACTGGGCTTTAAAAAGCCATTTAAGATAGTTCATTCTATCCTCACAACAACCCTTTAATTAAGTTGGGATTAACAGCCCCCATTTTACAGATGAGGAAACAGATCACTGCCTTGTCTAAAGTCACATAGCTATGAAGTGGCAGGGTGAGGATTCAAACACAGGCCTTCCAGTTCCAAATCCCTTCACACATTCTCTACCCTTGCTTGTACCATTTATTCCAATTACTGCATCAGAGAAGTAAGTACTCATCCTTTACCTGAAGTATCAATTAACGATGTAATAGAAATAATGACCATAACAAGTAAGTTGGACTATAGGTAAAAGTTACAATGAAGCAAATAAGACACATACATTTATACATACATGCATACACACATAGATACAAATAAATAATGATTTTGTACACATATCCTGATAGTGGACATGTATGGTCTTCGTATATCAATTCAATGCTACATACATATCCTGAAAGGCATTTGACATACTTTTAGTCAAAGTTATATGCTACTTATTAGCATTTTATGACTAGCATTTATTGTTCTTCTATATTTATGGATTTAATAGGGTGTGTATTTTCTTCTTAAGATCTTTTTTTTTTTTTTTTAATTGAACTAACCTGATTCAGTGCCTTTTGTACATTGGAGAAGCTACTCAGGGATGCCTGTAAACAGTCATTTCCAAGAATTTCCTGCCTTCCAATGTTACAATTCCCAAAAGAAGAAGGTAATGGCAAGGACTCTTATTCAAATTACAATATTTAACAATGCTGGTATTATATTTCTTCTAAGTAAGTTTTTTCCAAAGGCAACATTAGTAAGACTTAAACCAAGAATGGTCATAGTCCATAGGTCACTTGCAGCTGCTCAACTTAGGTCACACCGTACACTGCCCACAGCTACCAAGATACAACCTATGCTCATCTTTATCCAACTAGAAACATATGTTAAAAGAACCTGTGCAGGAAAAGAGATAGAAGGGGCCAAATGAAGCCAGATGTGAGAGTTACCAATAGCAATCAAATTGATTTAAGGATTAAATGTCAAGGTCAATTCAAAAAGAAAATTAAAAAAATTCCTAGGCCTGAGTATAAAAATATAGAACTCCCACTGTCACAAAATAATGAAGTTATGAATATTCCAAAATTAAGTAAGCTATTACATTGGATAAAAAACCCACAGCCCACACTTTGGTTCCTCTTAGTTGGCTTTCCTTGTTTTTTTTTTTTTTTTTTTTTTTTGTTACAGGTACTGCCTGAAAAATAAGGTAAGAACTAGAAATCATTTCTGATGAATCAAATTTTCATCTCCAATGACATCATATTGATTTTACACTACAGTGCAACACTAGGGTGATGCTATGCTGTGTATATTAAAAATTCATAGGCTAGAAGGGATTTCTTTAGAATAATATTAAGAAAAAAATACATCTACCTTTAAATTGTTTCATTTTAAAAGTTTTTAAACTCAATCGTGTACAGATATAAATAGAAATGCTCATTAAGACATTTTTATACTATCAATATTTTTAATAGCTGAAAATCAGAAACAACTAAATGTTTAAAAACAAAGAAGCAGTTAAATTATAGTGCATGCATTCATACAACAGAATCTCATCAGCCATTAACAATAATGATATATCATTCTATATCAGAAGTCTTTATACTTCAGGTTCTTAGAAAAGTCTAAATTTATAGGCTATAAAAATAGTTAACAGAGAAATAACTAAACAATGACACAGCTTTCATCTGGGTAAACCATTTAAAAAATTAATTAGGTAAATGTAAGGGAATAAATGCCTATAAATAAACTTGTCATATAATTTAAAATCTAAAGTTATATTAAGTTAAATAATAAATAGTCATTAAAGGTCTGGATCACTTCCAATTTTTAAAAAATTATAGGAAAATATTTTTCTAAAAAAAACCAGTAAATAAGAGCAGTGTAAAGAAATATCTCCTTCTTTACATACTATATATTTACCTCTTTATAAATATAAAGGGGTATTTTTGGCAAGAAAGGTTAAAAGGAAATAATTTTTTAATAATTATTTTATGAGAAATAATAATTTCTTTATATGAGAAAGAATCTTGTATAGTAAATTTCTATCCTAAAATAACTGGTTATTTAAGAAAGAAAGATGTCTAGCATAAAACAGGAAGTCTGAGCATCTCATTAATGATTTGTATCAAGTTGTCTATAATTAAAGGGAAATTATTTATAATAGTCTTTTTAGAGATTGGATTTTGATTTTTTAAAAAACACTTATACACTAAAGAATTGGGTAGAACAACAAAATTTTCTTAAGGTATTGATTTACTCTTAATACAATTGCAAGGGATTTTAATTTTTTTAATCCAATTTTCAACTTTTATTATCTTGCTGTTTTCAGCTTTCTCTCCCCTTTGAAAAGGCCTAGGATAATAACCGTCTCCTTCAACTCATTTTCAGCTTCCATAATTTTTTTCCTCAGATTCTAACTGTTGGTCATGGCCTGATGCTAAAAATGTTTTATCTTAAAGGTCTAAAGAAAATGTTTTCTTCCAACATAACATTCTGTGCTCTTGGCTTTAAATTCTTCTATGAATCCAAACATTTTCATTTATTACCCAGGAAACACTCTGCCTATGTCTAACTAATTCAAGTATCACTTTCATTAATTTTGATTTGCAGGTTACCTAAATGGACTTTCCATAGGGAATATTAATTGTACTGCAGGTATCGGGGGAAACCAGCCCCTGACATTTCACATACATTCTTTTCTATATCCCCAAGTGTTTGCTGGTCTGAGAAATAAAGGGAAAGAGTACAAAAGAGAGAAATTTTAAAGCAGGGTGTCCGTGGGAGACATCACATGTTGGCAGGTTCCGTGATGCCCCCTGAGCTGTAAAACCAGCAAGTTTTTATTAGCAATTTTCAGAGGGCAGGGAGTGTACGAATAGGGTGTGGGTCACAGAGATCACATGCTTTAAGGGCAACAAAAGATCACAAGGCAGGAGGTCAGGGTGAGATCACAAGGTCAGGGTGAAACTAGAATCACTAATGAACTTCCACGTCCCGCTGTGTATGCATTGTCATTGATAAACATTTTAACAGGGTTCAAGAGCAGAGAACTGGTCTGACTAGAATTTGCCAGGCTGGAATTTCCTAATCCTAGCAAGCCTGGGGGTGCTGCAGGAGACTAGGGCGTGTTTCATCCCTATCTATATCTGCATAAAGGCAGACACTCCCAGAGCGGCCATTTCAGAGGCCTCCCCTGGGAATGTATTCTTTTCCCAGGGCTGTTAATTATTTAATATTCCTTACTGGCAAAAGAATTCAGCGATACTTCTCTTACCTGTTTTCAGTAATAAGAGAAATATGGCTCTGTCCTGCCTGGCCCACAGGCAGCCAGACTTTAAGGTTATCTCCCTTGTTCCCTGAAAATCACTGTTATCCTGTTCTTAAGGTGCCCAGGTTTGATATTGTTCAAACACACATGCTCTACAAACAATTTGTGCAGTTAACACAATCATCACAGGGTCCTGAGGCGATATACATCCTCAGTTTACGAAGATGACGGGATTAAGAGATTAAAGACAGGCATAGGAAATCACAAGAGTATTGATTGGGGAAGTGATAAATGTCCATGAAACCTTCACAATTTATGTTCAGAGACTGTAGTAAAGACAGGCATAAGAAATTATAAAAGTATTAATTTGGGGAACTAATAAATGTCCATGAAATCTTCACAATTTATGTTCTTCTGCCATGGCTTCAGCCGGTCCCTCCGTTCGGGGTCCCTGACTTCCCACAACAGCAGGAGGTTTTTTTCTTTCCCCTTTTGGTAACTGGTCTAACAAACAAATTTTACATTTTATCAAAATAACTCCTATGTCATTGTTACTAAAGTTTTAATTTGCTTAGAAAAAAACTGAGGTTAAATTTTTTTAAAAATCAAGGTTACTACATCCATGTAATTTCTTGCTTTTAAAGTCCTTGCACCTTTAAGTTATAGGGCTTTGACTTCTGGATATAAAAAGAACACCAAGTCTTGCTAAATCTTAAACAGTGACAGCAGTTAAAGCCTTATCTTCACACCCAGTAGAAGATGCCAATCAAAATACACTATGTGCATAAGACACAGGGCCAGAAATTAAAACTATTAAATACCTCAAGGCCTAGGGACTATTATGGAAGAGGTGGGTGTGTGAGATTGTAATGGCCAATGTTGAGAGATAAAATTAGTTTGGTTTCTCTATAAATTAACTATTAATATTGAAGGCACACTGATGCAAGACCAGCATCTGGGCCCCAATGTCAGAGTAACAAGGTTTTCTTGAAGCATTAACCTACTTAATTAAAAAAAAAATAAAGGTTATGAAAAAGTTTATTGAAATTATATCTTATGGTCAAGATGACCAAAACTTAATAAATTTGTTTAGAAAAATTTAAAAGACAGATTTAATGGGCCTTGTGCTGTCTTCATTAAAGCTTATTGTTTGGGAAATTAAGTCTCCTCTCTCAAAAAAATAAAAACTTTTGTCCCTTTTTGAAATCTTTGAGTCATCACTCGGCTAAATGGATGACTTATTGTGCAATGACCTTTGATCCTATTTTGTGATATCAGGTGTTTTTAACTTTTTACAGTTGACAAACTTTCCAAAATAAAATTCTAGCTTTGGTCCTCATTAATCTTTTGATATTAGGTCCCCTGAAGTACAAAAGAGACATATTTGGGTTATTTGATATAATATAATCATACAGAAGTATTGTCAAATATAAAATGGCATTTAACCTTCTTTGGATTACATTTATATAAATGTGTTTTTAGTATGTGTTTAAGAATTATATGAAATTCCTGTGATTCTGATATGTCTTGGTACATGTCAGCAGTCCCCAACCTTTTTAGCACTTGGGACCGGTTTTGTGGAAGACAATTTTTCCACAGATGGGGGACAGAAGGGATGGTTTCAGGATGAAACTGTTCCACCTCAGATCATTAGGCATTAGATTCTCATAAAGAACACACAGCCTAGATCCCTCACATGTGCAGTTTACAATAGAGTTTGTGCTCCTATGAGAATCTAATACTGCCACTGATCTGACAGGAGGCAGAACTCAGGCAGTAGTTCTTGCTTGCCCACCAATTACCTCCTGCTGTGCGGCCTGGTTCCTAAGAGGCCATGGACCAGTACAAGTCTGCGGCCGGAGGACTGGGAACCCCTGGTATATGTTATCAGTAGTAATAATGATTATGTAAAATAGTTGTATGCCACAGAAGTAACCAAATTTCCTTGTCAATTACATCTTTATGACTGTTCTAAGACTCTCGTTATTCATGGTTGTTTTACTTTTATCACTTTCAAAAGGTGGTTTTATAATCAGCTATAGGACTCTGACAGGTACTCTTGAATGCAGGTTTCTGATAACTTTGGAGATTGTGATACTAGGATAGAGGAAAAACTTCCAAGACTCTCATAGAGAGCTAATGTGTTCATAAACATTGAGCAGAACAGGAGTTAATTACACAGACTAAACTAATGGAAAACTGAAATAATCTTTTTGTGACTTTGAAACATTGTTTGAAACTCAGAAACTTTTGTTTCTGAATTTCTAACTTTGTTTCTTTTTCTAACTTGTTTCTGAGTCCAGAAAACCATTTTTCTTTGAGCTATTTTACAGCTTTTAATATTGGGTTAACTATGCTCCTGTGAGAAAATCTGAAGCGTATTTCTCTCTACCTGATTTCTCCAGAATTTGAAAACTTATTTGCAAGTATACGTAGTTTATGGTAGTATAGTTATTTGCAAAAATTTGATAAGACTCTGTTTTCTTTTGTAACAGGACACAATTGAAGCCACTGATTTTACTGAGGCTTTGATTGGAATGGCAGATCCAAACAGATTGCTTTAAGTAATCAAAGTTGACTTATAGAGCCAATAAAATCCCCTTGAGAAAGCTGACCTCATATATTATCTACACAGTCCGTGTACAGGTTCCTGACCTGTGGTAAGTAAAGAATGGCACTTTCTGACAGGCCCAAGGAGTCCCACATTATCTTGGGACCTCAGTAAGAATTCACTCAATTAATGTGGATATTTACAGGCACAGATAAATCCATGCCTGGGCTCAAGGCGTTGAAGTGTAATCTGAGATTCTTTGTGGAATAAAGTTCCAGCAAAGCCAATTTAAAAACAGAAGAGTGTGCATGGCAAATAGTTATTCTTGCTGACTTTATACAAATACTCAGGCAAAGTATAACAGAACTAACACTTATTTTATGCACAAATTTGTCCTATGATTTGTTTTTAGTGAAAATGGAGCTTGAAGAGAAAAAAAAATGTTTCAAAATGAACTATAGTACATTTGTTGTTAGATTCTAGTCTTGCCTAATGTTTTTTCAATTTTTCTTATTTTCTAGATTAGACTGAATTCTAAAGTTTTTCTTGGCTACAAGTCTCCAAAAATAATGTTTTCGTTTTTTTTCTTTCTTTCCTTTCCTTTTTCCCATTTTTCCTGATTTGAAATCACTAAAAATTAAGCTGTGCTTTCTTAAAACCCTGTGAACTGAAGCTAGACAACTTAAGCTTCAGAAATAAATAACAGCAACCTATTTACATACATAAAACACTTTCGTACCTGCCTACTGATGTATGGACTTCAGAGTAATATGGCCTATATTGATTTTCCAGGATTGTTCTCCATCTTTTTGTTTGTTGTTTTCTTTCTCTCTTCCTCCCCCTACTTTTTCTTCACAGAACATGATACTTCACAACCTGCTAAAAATGAGGTTTCCTAATAATGTGTGACCTACCCATCTAGAAATAAACCATCCTTGCCACGAGAGATCAAACAAAATCTGAGACCAGAGATTAATTTTCTTCTAAAATGCTTTCTCCAAAATATTTCAGAAAGAAAGTGGGGGAAATGTGAAAGGAAAATAAATCTCAGGGCCCTAAAATCATTAGGCCAAGGGAAAAACCAAGCTAGGAACTACATCAGGCAAACCCACTTCCCATTTTATTCCTAAATCAGACAGCTACAAATATTTTTTTTAAAGCGACATACCTTTCTCACAATTTGCCCACAAAGAAATTCCTTTTGGGCTTCAAGATCTTTGAAGTCCTGTTGAATTTTGAGCTGGCAATGTAAACTGATAACTTATCTTCACAGGTGTTAGACAGAAAGTCACACCTCTGCTCACCTGAGACAAATGCATATCTGATTACTCCCTCTACCCTATTGTTTATGTAAAAATGCAGATTCACTGAGCCAGACTAAATTGTATATTCAGTGAAAGGCAGATCAAGGACTCAAAAGATTGCAACCTCTTGTCTCTTATATACCTATGACCTGGAAGTCTCAGCTTCAAATTGTCTTGTCTTTCCAGACTGAACCAATGTACATCTTACACATATTGATTGGTGTCTTCTATCTCCCTAAAATGTATAAAAGCAAGCTGCACCCTGACCATCTTGGGCATATGTTGTCAGGTGTGTGTCGCAGGTGCATGCTTAACCTTGGCAAAATAAACTTTCTATATTAATCGAGACCTGTCTCAGATATTTTGAGTTCCTACATATAGTTGGGACTTCAAATACTTTTTAAAACATTTTAGTTTTGTATCTTCACTTTCTTTCTTATTTATGTATTTATGTATTTGAGATGGAGTCTCGCTTTGCAGCCCAGGCTGGAGTGCAGTGGCGCGATCTCCGCTCACTGCAAGCTCCGCCTCCTGGGTCAGTCACCTGGCTGGGACTACAGGTGCATGCTTCCACATCCAGCTAATTTTTTTTTTTTGTATCTTTAGTAGAGACGGGGTTTCACCATGTTAACCAGGATGGTCTCGATCTCCTGACCTTGTGATCCACCCGCCTCGGCCCCCCAAAGTGCTGGGATTACAGGCGTGAGCCACCGCGCCCAGCCTGGATCTTCACTTTCTAACTCATCTACTACAAATATATTTTTTTTGTGAAAAACAAACATTTTATTTGTAAGTAGGCAAACTAAAGAATGCTACTACAAAACCAAATACAATCTGCTTATGGATTCAGTTACTTTTGACTTCAAAGCAAAGACTTAAAAAGTGCTGTAATTCCATAAATGAGATTTTGGGAAGAGGGTTTAACCTCCTTTAGCCTAGTAAAGAGCATCTAAAAAGTCATATACACTAGCATTTTCTAGGCTAATAATGCTGTTTATTTAATAAACATAGCCTATATTATGCAACCTGGGCTTTGTCACACTTACCCTGTGAATCTATTTCATGTGAGATATCCCACTTAATGGACTGTTTGTCAGAATGATTGAGAGGAAAATTTGCTTCTTGATGGTGTATGGTTTTGACACTTGAAACTGCTATCTTAGTACAGAAGCATTAACCTTACTACACTTTATTTTATTTTATTATGTTTTTAGAGACAAGTTCTCACTCCATCATCCAGGCTGGAATGCTGTAATGCAATTGCAGCTCACTGTAGTGTTGAACTCCTGGGCTCAAGGGATCCTCCTGCCTCAGCCTCCCAAAGTGCAAATTCTTTTATCAGAGAATAAATGAGATTTTAAGCACCTCACTATTTGGAAAGACTCATAATATATAAAACATCTTCAACATCCTCCTGATTCCTCATACAAATGTCTTACCAGAATGCTTATCCTACCTGACAGTTACAAAGCTCATTCTTTTTTCTCTGAATTTTCAATATAGGTTTAATGCTGATATCTGTGCAAGGAAAATGAAGGACAGAGCCCTTGCAAATTCACACACATAGCAAAATAAAATTATATTTATGAAGACTCTAAAGAAGGGTATCTCACTATGCAAAATTCACAAAGGCACTTTACAAAAGTCCTGGAGTCCAGGTCTGTGTGAAAAAGCAGGATTTAGGTTAGTTTGGGCCATAATGAAATCTGCATACTTACCTGTAACCAAAGAAACTTTGAGACCAGCAGGGATTTGCTAGAGCACATTCTGTTTTAGAATAGGCATCAAAATCACCCGTGTGGCTTTCTGACACTTTGACTCATGTGCACATGCTGGGGCCCAACCTCTGAGAGGCTCTCAAGTAGGCACAGATTGTTCTGATGTCCAAGCAATATCTAAACAAATATTTGCATGTCTATCATACAATGTATAAGGAGGCACTTTGCCTGGGATACTTAGGGGTTCAACATGTAATTCTTGAGCCTAATCAAGAAGAATACAGTACTCTGAGAGTGACAGGATCAAGCTATTGCAATGACAAGAATATAGCACTGAATGCTGACTGGGGAAATAGAGGAGCCTTCTTAAAATGAAATGCATCTAAGCTAGGCCTTCAAAGATACAGAGAATATTAATAGGAAGGGTGTGACAAATGGAGAGAGCAATAAGAACACAAGCAAGCTGAAGAAGAGTTATTGAGGAGACAAAGCCACAGATGATGTAGCTGGTATCTCCGAGAGAAGAGTTAGTGAGAACCAAAATATGCAAGAGAAGATATGGCTAGGTTATCAGGGGCCTTGAATGTCACTCTAAGAAGTCTGTACAAACAGGTATTTGAGCATAAGATAAATGCTCAGATCTATATTTAGGAAGAGCATTTTAATGGATGAATGAAATAGGGGGTGGATGAGACCACAAAAACCACTGGGAAAGTTTGCAATGTATCAAGCAAGAGGCAATGCAAGCCTGAATTAGGATGGTGGAAATGTAAAGAAAGGGATATATTTGATACACGCAGAGGTAGAATAGAAAGGAGTCATTGAGGAAATGACAGAGACATCTAAGTTGCTATCAGGCACCTAGGACAATGATTGGCAAATGGTAGGTGCTCAGTAAATATTTGGTAATGCAATTTAGGAAGTCTCAGACGTTCCCTGACATATGTTACAGCAAAGGAGTAGGGAGGGGATGGAGGAGCTAAGGTTTACTGAGCAGTTGCATGAACAGAGGTGAGGAATAAAAGGGAGTGAATGTAGATTACAGTTTGGATTTAAAAGACAGGGAAAAGACACAATATTTGAGAGAAAAATAAACTAGACACAAGATTAGTTAGGAAGTGAAAAGAGAGCCTTAGCAGGCTAATGAAGGAAACAGGAGATAAATAAAACTGAGGAGATGAGGAGGAATATTAATTACGGAATATCTTCATAAAAACAGAGCAGAAATTCATGCATGTATTTATGATATAAAATTATATAACACTTTTTAATTGTAAAAGCAGATGAACCCAGGATTTTATTTATTTATTTATTTATTTTTTGAGATGAAGTCTCACTCTGTCGCCCAGGCTAGAGTGCAGTGGCACGATCTCGGCTCACTGCAACCTCCGCCTCCCTGGTTCAAGCGATTCTCCTGCCTCAGCCTCCTGAGTAGCTGGGACTATAGGCACGCACCACCATGCCTGGCTAATTTTTGTATTTCTTTAGTAGAGGCAGGGTTTCACCATATTGGCCAGGCTAGTCTCGAACTCCTGACCTCATGATCCACTTGCCTTGGCCTCCCAAAGTGCTGGGATTACAGGCATGAGCCACTATGCCCAGCCCAGTATTTTACTTTCTTTCAAGCCCTAGCTTTCCTCTCAATTCTATCCCTCCATGCCTACAGCTTTTCCTTTATGTGAACCTCCACAACAAAACATTCACTCCTAATACACAGTCTATCCCTGGAATAATAATATGATGTTTATTCAAAGGCACCTATAGAAACTTGAATAAGTAAACAGATGATCCTAACCAAATCCATCAGAGGGCACTTAAAACATGTGCTCCCAAAGTTCCAAGGCATTTAAAATGACGTGTACGCATTCTCTAATACTAGAAACATTGTGGAATCTTATGAACTGTAAAATACCAAATTAATTAGGTTGTTGAATTACAACCATTTTCCAAATTAGTAAGGCAATGATAGTCATGTGTTAACTTCTCTGTGCTGATGGGGTAAATAATCTATGCTTTTTGTAGCTCAGTTTCCCTCATAAGATGAAGTTAGAACAGACACTGAGTTGTAAGTTATTTTCCAGCTCAGAAATTAAATTTATAAAAGCTTGTTCCTCCATTTTGAATGTATCTCTAAGTAGAAGCTAATTTCAGAAGGTTCCCATTTTCCCACAGGGTTTAAAACCACATCTAATGACCATTATTTTGTTCAACAATGATTTCATTCCCAAAAATGTCTCCCAAAGTAGTTCTGTCTCTTAGAATGTATGTGATCAAACGTGATGAGAATTACTGCAAACTACTAAGAATCTAAGAGAAAATGTTCTTCAAAAAATTTCACCAAGGCCAGGGCATGGTGGCTGATGCCTGTAATCCCAGCACTTTGGGAGGCCGAGGCAGGCAGATCACTTGAGGCCAGGAGTTCGAGAACAGCCTGGCCAACATGGAAAAACCCCATCTCTACTAAAAATACAAAAACTAGCTGGCCATGGTGGTGCATGCCTGTAATCCCAGCTACTCGGGAGGCTGAGGCACGAGAATTGCTTGAACCTGGGAGGTGGGGGTGCAGTGAGCCGAGATCGTGCCACTGCACCTCCAGCCTGGGTGACCCAGTGAGACTGTCTCAAAAAAAAAAAAAAAAAAAAAGGTCCCAGTTGTCAACTGAATTGATATTACTTAAAATGATAACCTGACAAGGGGAGATTTCCTGTCAGTTGAAAAATAACAGGATTCATAGAACTCTAATTTTAAATGTATTTGGGGCTTCCTGGTTCTGTTTTTCTCTCTCATTTGTCTTACTCCTGCTACCCCCTTGGAACTGTAGCATTAGGGCACAAAATCTTTTCCTACTCTATACAGTAGGGAAGAGAAAAAGGCAGAGATCTGCTCCAGATAAGCCACTTGTGTGTATATCTACATAATTGTCCACTCTTAATTTCTTGTACTACTCAGTAATCTGAAAGGTAAAATGAATGCTCCTTGAAGTTGAAATTCAAGTTCCTTAGAATGGTGGTTACTACAGGTTTAGAAAAGAGGAAGGAGGGGGATGAAAAGAAGTTGGCTAAGGGGTATAAAAATACAGTTAGATAGAAGGAATAAGTTATAGAATTCAACAGTACGGTAAGAAAATTACAGTTAACAATAATTTATTGTCTATTTCAAAATAGAAGAGAAGAATTATAAGTTTCCAACACAAAGAAAAGATATGTTTGAGGTGATGGATATCCCAATTACCCTGACTTGATCATTACACATTACATACAGGTATCAAAATGTCACATGTATCCCCAAAATATGTACAACTATTCTATATCAATAAAAAATTGAAAACTTCAAACTCTTTTTCCAGCACCATTAAATTTGCAAAAATCATGAGACTGCCCCAAATTTTTCACTTTTTTCACTGAGAAAGCAAGATTTGCCTTCCAGCTAATAACATATCACTATGTACTAGAAAACATGTTTTCCATATAAAAATAAGGGAAGTAAGACTACTATTCCCTGCTCATATGAGGGGACAAAATTACAGGGGCTAATTCCTCCTGATTATGTTTGGCAAAGTTTTTCTGTGCTTCTTTTCCATTTTCTGTGAGATACTATATCATAATTTAAAGCTCCAGCTCAAAAGCCACTGTAATCAACTAAGAAAACTTTTATGAAGGTTTCTTGGAATAATACATTTCTTTTCATTACAGAGCACAAATTGGATAATTTAGTGTAGGCAATGAACGAAATAGAGGGTATCTGCCCATACTTCCTACCTCTGTATCTTGAGAATCCTGAAAGACAGGGTTTCTCTTATTCCTTTTGGGCTGGGCAGAATGATGATTGCCCTCTTTACTGCCATTTCTTCTTCTTTTCCTGAAAATAAATTGCAAAGAGAGAGTTGTTAGATGAAACAACTCATCTTTTGGATGCTTAAACTGTAAAGCAATGACAACATACATATATGAGACCTTGCCTGAAAAAATATGTCACTATCTGCTATCCCAAGATACAAAAGTCATAAGTACTCCATCACCAGGCATGAAGATAAAAATGTAATACGAGAACTCTAAGTAAAGTCAAGCTGTACATTTCATTTCTAGAAATAATTTTCGTAACTTTAAATGACCCTTGAAAATAAAGAATACGAGGAATTTAATAGCTAAGTTTTCAAAATCTACCTAATTGGTTTCATTGTCTTGACTCCACGAAGTTACAAGTCCAGGGTAAGTGATTTTGAACCCCTTCAGTAACACTTAAGACATGTGTGTCTGCCAGTGTCTACTATTAAGTTCTTATGCCAGTGGTGTAGCGACACTGAAGAGATATTTCTCGTATTCGGAATGTGGTTAGGCACTTACTGTTGCCATACCAGCTAGTATTATGACATAGTTACTGCACTAGATTGTCACCATGAGATTGTGGCTGATTACTTCCTTGAAACATTCATTTCTCAAAATTGTTTTCAATGATTGGTAAGATTACATCTTCAGTTTCAAGTTCCTTGTCAATAAGTAATCAGACTGCAGCATTTGACATAGTTTTCACAGCACTCTATTATTAATCAGACATTCTCCCCAGCCATCTGCTTAGAGACTACTTTTGAGTTACTGGCACTCCTAAGAATGGCTGAGTTTACTAATTTTTATAATTTCATTACTCTTTAATCAATTCTCATCTCTAGGAGACTGAGTACTAGTCATGTAGTGCAGTGATTTCTAACACTCTGTTAAATTAAACTGCTTTCTTTAAGAAAAGAAAAAGCAACACATAATAGGAAAAAAAGGAGTTCCTGTACTTGGAACAGGGGCTCTTTAACCACATCCCTCCCTGGATCTGCCTTCCTGTGCCACCCACTAACATAGCCTGACCTCTCTTCTTAAAACTGAGGAAAGAGCAGGCCCAGAGAAGCACAGTGACTCAGACAGTAAAATGAGTAAGGCTGGTAGAGCTGAGGCTGGAAGGAAAGTTCTCTTTAGCCTTGGCCCAAGGTCCTCCAGGAAAGTTTTCAGGAAGTAAAAGTTAATGAAGAACTGCATGTCCAAATCAAACAATATCTTTATGATAAAGAACTTGCCAGTATAAATGAATTCAGCTTATTTGTGTACAGTGTCTAAAAAGGCACTTTTTTTTGGCAGGAAATGTGATTTTTACCCAGATACGTGAGACATGCTAAAGCAGTTTTAGTGGGATTTGGGGAGAAAAAGACCTTTGTAGTCAGATCAGGCTTGCTTCATAAATACTGTTTACTGTCAACTGTCTGTGTCCCTAATTCCAATAGCATGTTGGTAATTTGGCCCCTGAATTCATAGTTAGTATATTTTTCTTTATATTGCAAGCTCCTCATTACATGATCTAAATCAATGCAGCAGGCTAGGTTGACTAGCTTTTCACCACTGGAATAAATAACCTTAGGATGCCTTCCAGAAAATAACCTTAGCATACCTTTCAGAAAATAACCTTAGGATGCCTATCCTTCCAGAATCACAGTTCTATGAATTGATCCAGGGCAGGGTCTTTGTCAAAAGATAGCCAATATACTAACAGCTGATCAAAATATGGAGCAACAATAAAACACCCACCGCATCTACCAAGGAAATTCTATGCTACATCTTGCTCACCGAAGCCTCAGTGAGATTATTATGAAATGAAAGAAAGAGCCTCGAACCTGGAAAGATCTGGGCTTTGTCCTGAGTCTGTTACCAACCAGCTAAATGGCCTTTGTCAACTGAACTGGCTGAGGCCAGTAAAACTGATTTTTAAGATATCTTAATGTCATAGGCAAATGCTGACTACAAAATGCCGAATAAAAAATCATGTAGAAAACTGCTGCTGTATTACACTCCATTATGACATGATTCATTATATATAAAGAAAAAAAACGACTGGATATAAATATTATTTTATTTCACAATGTTTATTGAGCATCCACTAAGTGCTAGGCACTCCTCCAGGTGCCAGGATAAAAGAGTGAAACAAACACATGCCACAGCTCCTGCCTTCATTAGGGAGCATGGTGATGTTTGTCTTTGATCATGGTATTTTGAGTATTTGAGTATTTTGCGCTCAAGTTTTACTGAAACTTTCAACAGCTTACAATACCTTTGCATTTTTTTAAAAAAACACACTAATACTATGAAAATGAATTTTCAAAGTGTGAAGCTCAGTTTAAAAAGCGGAATGTTCAAATTATGAAACAATGTTAATCTCATTTTTTAAAATACAACTTTATGAATGAAAAACATCTAAGGAAATTTATCACAAAATATGATTAATGGTCACGGCTGGGTGATCGGACTGTGGATAAGATTGGCTTCCTTTATTACGCTTTAACAGTCTAACCAAGTTTTCTACCATGAGATTCAGAGACGTTTGTAATGAAAGAATACATCGATAAAGGCCCATAGAACCCTCGTATCACGTGGAGAAAGATGACTAAACCAATCAGAGAAATAGAAATACTAGTTGCTAGGGTACCTAGCAGCCTCACCGAAGAAATTCCAATTTGAAAAACAGAATGCTATTGTCCACTGACTGAGTTTTCGCAAGGGACTACATCCCCACCTCACCCCCGCCTCCAGGGCTTGTAAGGCACTGACAACCAAAGGACCAGCATTTTCTTTCGGAGAAGGGTTCGCGGCATTTTTTTTTTTAAGCAAGAAGGGCGGGGCATGAGGTGAGCAGGGCCGCTCCGCCCGGCAACACTGTCACCTGCAGGTCATGAGAGCGCCACCAATCCCGGAAGAAAATACATCTCCGCTGCGTTTCCGCCCCGAGCCACGAGATCTTGGCTGAGAAAGCAAAGCGTGATGACAGTGGGGACCAGAGAACGAACAGGTACCGGCAGGAAAGGCCCCGACGAACCTACCGTACAGGGCAGCCTCCCATAGCACAGGACAGCCTCGCATCGTCCTGCCCTCGGAACCATAGCAACCACGTAGGAAGTTCCTGCGCCGCCGGACAAACGCAGCCCGGAGGGCGGGGCTGGCCTAGGATTGACGGGCTCTGGGCCTGTGCATCGGAGCCCGGGGAGGTGGGCGCCGGTCTCCTCTGGGTCTGCCGCAGGCTTCCTTCCCTGCTGTTGGGAGCTGACACCTGAGGGACGATCCGCTGAGCGTCAGGATCTGCTGCGCGACTGCCCCAGCCGCCCCATGTTCGAGACCTGTGCCAATCCCATGGACATTCTCCTCCCACCCAGCCAGCCTCTGAACACGCTTCTCAAGTGGTACATGCCCTGTCCTCCTCACAGCCCTCACACCGCTGATCCTCCTCGGCGACCTCAGCGCCCCCGGGGCTGACCAGGCCGTGGCCTGCGCCTCTCTGTCCTTAGGGGGGGTTCTCCTCCCACCTGCCTAAGTCTCTTCCGCCCGCGGTCACGCCCTGGGCCTCAGGAAAGACCGCCATTTCTTGCATCCCCCACTCTCATAACGGGCAGCACCCGATCCTGTCCTAACAGCTCCCTCTTCCAATGCCCCAGCATCCACAGCCTTCAGCCCCAGCCCCAAGGAGGCCACCTCTCTACTAACCACAACCGCGTTCCTCACCATTTAACCTTCCTTAGCCAGCTTACCCAAAGCTATTAACTCTCTGCCTCCTCCCTACTCTCCTGGCAATCCCCGCCAAGTAGACAATCAATGTACACCCTCCACAAGTGTACCTTCTCTGTCTAGTCTACTTACAAGATCCCTCCACAAGCACCAGCACCCAATTTTCTCATGATAGTCACTGATTTTCCCTTGAGAAAACAGAAACAGTAAGAGAGGAACTCGCACCGCTTTCCAACAGCAGTGGACCTGCACTTATAATCTTGGCTGCTTCCCTGGAGGAAGTGACAGGATCCTACTTGAGACAAGGCCCTTCACCTGGATCCTATACCCTCCACCTTCTTAAGGGATCATCTTTTGCAGTTATGCTTTCACCTGAATTATCATGTTCCTCTATCTGTATTTTATTATCTATAAAGTTGGCAAAGGGAGTGCTAGAGTTCAGGCTCATCCTGGTTCTTGCTGTTAAGTAGGTGATACCACAGGGGGCTGCATTCCCTGAGGATGGGGGTGGGGAGGGGGCAGATGTTGAAAGTGACTGATTCAAGAGCTAAAGATCGTGCCATAAAGGAAGCCTAACCCAGCTAGGGGCTAGGTGACCCTGCAGCCAAGACTGTGGAGAAGACAGCCCTGGACAGGGGACTTTTAGACTGCCATGTTTGTCTATGCATTGTGCAATTTTAGCAAGAATCCTGCTAAGTTAGTTTAGTTAGAATTTCCCATCATCAGTATCTCAGTTAGGTTCCTCATCCCTCAGGTGATGTCTGGTCACCCTGGCTCACCTTCACCAAGAATCCTGTTAGTTCAATTTAGCCACAATACCCCCTTACCCTTGATGTTTCCTCTTAGTAATTTTCCATCCATTGCTCCCCACCCTGCTTCTTGGCTATAAATTCCCACTTCTCGTTGTTGTATTTGGAATGGAACCCAGTTTCTCTCCCTTCACTACAAAACCCCATAGCAGTGGTCGCTACACCTATCCTGATGGTCCTGAATAAAGTCTGCCTTACCGTTCTTTAACAAATGTCATGAATAATTTTTTTCCTTAACATCCTTCACTTGGGTCCCATGCCCTTCCACATTCTCAAGGAATAAGCTTTTGTAATGATCATTCATTTTACTTGAATCACCACATTCTCCATGTCTATTGGATCATGCTATCTTCTACAAAGTGGGCAAATAGATGGTTAGAAATGAGGGATTTTGTTTTCTAGAGCTATCTTGGTTACTGCTGTGTTGTAGGTGAGACCCCAAGGGGCTGCATTCTCTGAGGAAGGTTCGGGGGCTGGAGGATATGGAGATAGGGACTAGGTTACCCTGCAGCTGAGGCTGTGGAGTGGACAACCCTGGTCAGGGGCGGAAGGGAGGATGAAGCCCAGATTCAGAGGGGTCTGCAGAAGCCAGCACACATGGCCTGAGGCTGAGTCAGCGAGGGAGTACCAGATTCTGACCAAGATGAGAGAGACAAAAATGCAAGTTACACCAGCCACAGACATATTGTGAGCAAATCAGCATCACCAGCAGGATTTGGGAGATAAGTTAGCCTTCCTTCAGAAACCACTGAGGACACTGCAATCAACATGCGACTCCTAAGCAATGCAGACCATCTTGCATTGCTGTAAAGAAATACCTGGAGTCTGGGTAATTTATAAAGAAAAGAGGTTTGAAGTAGCTCATGGTTCCGCAGGCTGTATAGAAAGCATGGCGCTGGATTTGTCAGAGGCGTTCGAAGTAACGCAATTCTATCTTGAAAAAATAGGAAAAACCTAGGAAAAATGAGACTGGGACTTGCTTGGCTGCATTCTCAGGAAGTTAGGTATTTCTAGCTTCTAGATGTTTCTACTGAACAGACCCTGACTCAGGAGTGTCCTGATATCCCGATATCTTGAGAACAGAAGCATTCCTACTTTTGCTTTAAAAATCATAATATCGATTCTTGTAAAATATAGAAATTAAGAAAATTAATCCTTTATCACAAACCCTGGTAGCAGAGCACATCTCCCCATAATCTTTTTTATCCTGTATACAAATGAGTATTGTACCTAAGGTGGATGCATTCCTTTTCTTATTTTTGGGAATACCCTACTCTGTCTACAAAGTAGCTGTACTTTCACCACTTTACTTTCTTAATAAATTTGCTTTTGCTTTGCACTGTAGACTCAACTTGAATTCTTTCTTGGGCAAGATTCAGGAACCCTCTCTTGGGATCTGGATCGGGACCCCTTTCTGGTAACAGCTTCTGAGGAGGCCTCAGGAAGCTTTTACTCATGGTAAAAGGTGAAGCAGGAGCAAGCACTTCACATGGCAAAAGCAGGAGCAAGAGAGAGAGAGTTGGAGGAGGGGAGGGAGGCACCACACACTTTTAAATGACCAGACCTCATGATTATTATGTAATGGCCCATTTTGTCCCTTGTAATAATCTCCACTACAAAGTATGCTTTGTGAGGTATTAATTTGACACCTTGAGTTTTTATGTGATTCGTATTTGCAGGGTATATCTTCTTCCATCCTTTACTTGTAACTTGTTTATTTTTAAAGTGAGGTTCTTTTTTTCCCAAGATACAGATTAGTGATAAATATATTGTGAAAATCAAGATCTTCTTGCAGCTGTGAAACAGTAACAGTAAAAATACCAAAAAAATCAGATGTAGAAGCTAATATGGAACTGAAGTGTTATGCAGAAATCCACAGAATAATTTGTTAGGTTCCTTAAAAGAACCTCAATCAAATTTACTGACAGCCTTTATAGAAAGATAACTTGAAACTAAAGTGACACATTTATATGAAAAAGTATTACTTTATCGCCCCATTTTCCGCAGTAGGGTTTTAGATGAAATTTCATGTCACAAAACTGTTCTGTTGCTAAAAATATTTTGAAAATGGCTATATAGGATGATCTCTCAGAGGTTTCTCAGCTTAGAAATTTTGGAATTCAAATATCTTTCTCTAGATTGAATGGAAAAAGTAAAAAGAGAACAATATCATGGGGGAGGAAAATGTTGATCTCCTGTATTTTTCTTTTCTTTCTTCCTAAACTAACTGGTCTGTGTTGGTTCTCAGCTGTGCTATTAATCCAGGGAAAAGTTGGCCTACAGGAGAACACATGGATTCACTGGGCCCCAAGGCAGTTTTGAATTGCTCAGAAACAACAGCCAGAATAACTTTTGAAAGAATAACTTTTGAAATGGAGATGATTGAGATCTTCTGACATGGTTTGGTGGTGTCCCCACCTTGTGGAAGGGACCTGGTGGGAGGTGATTGAATCATGGGGGCAGGTCTTTCCCATGCTGTTCTCATGATAGAGAGTGGGTCTCACAAGATCTGATGGTTCTATAAGGGGGAGTTTCCCTATACAACCTCCCTCCCTTTGCCTGTTGCCATTCATGTAAGACGTGACTTGCCTTCTGCCATGATTGTGAGCCCTCCCCAGCCATGTGGAACTGTTAGTTCTCCATTAAACCTCTTTTTGTTTTGTTTTGTTTTGTTTTGTTTGTAAATTGCCCAGTCTCAGGTACGTCTTTATCAGCAGCATGAAAACGGACTAATACATCCTCTGATTTATGTTACTTCTCACTCAAGTTGCTCGAAGTGCCTTCTCATCAAGAGCTGTTTGGGTAGAGACAGACACATTTGTTCAGCCCTATTTTTCTCTGTTTTTTCCTCCTCCTTCCTTCCTCTTTCCCTCCCGTCCGCCCTTCCTTCCTTCCTTCCTTCCTTCCTTCCTTCCTTCCTTCCTTCCTTCCTTCCTTCCTTCCTTCCTTCCTTCCTTCCTTCCTTCCTTCCTTCCTTCTTCCTTTCTTCCTTCTTTGTACAAAAATAAGTGAACTTATTTCTTCTCAGTAGAAATATCAGAATATTTCATAAATTTTGTGAGGTTTTTTTTCTGAAATTTTTATTTTGGGTTGAGGGGTACATGTGCAGGTTTGTAATATAGGTAAATGCGTGTCACAGGGGTTTGTTGTACAGATAATTTTGACACTCAGGTATTAAGCCTAGTTATTTTTCCATATCCTCTCCCTCCTCCTACCCTCCACCCTCTGCTAGGCCCCAGTGTGTTGGTCCTTGCTATGTGTCCATGTGTTCTCATCATTTAGCTCCCACTTATAAGTGAGTACATGTGGCATTTGGTTTTCTGTTCCTACATTAGTTTGCTAATGATAATCACCTCCAACTCCATCCATGTTGCTGCAAAGGTCATGATGTTTCTCTTTTTCTTACAGATGCATAGTATTCCATGGTGTATATGTACAACATTGTCTTTATCCAGTCTACTATTGATGGGCATTTAGGTTGATTCTGTCTTTTTTCATTGTGAATAGTGCTTCAATGAACATACTTGTGCATATGTCTTTATATACCCAGTAATGGGATTCTGGGTCAAATGGTTGCTCTACTTTTAGCTTTTTGAGGAATTACCACACTGCTTTCCACAATGGTTGAAATAATTTATACTTCCACCAACGGTGTATAAGCATTGCCTTTTCTCCATAAAGTCACCAGCATCTGTTATTTTTGTCCTTGATTTTTTTATTTAGCCTTATACAGTTTGACTATTTTTTTCTTTGAGACAGGATCTCATCTGTCTGTGAACGTGGATTCTACTAATGTCTGAGACTTCTAGGGATTCCAGCTCTCTCAGTTGCCTATGTTTGAACTTTATGAATTTGTTACATTTCAGTTGTTTCCTTCTTACCCACTTTTATGACTGTCACTTCTCGCACATATGTTCTGCCAGAGGTAACACAGTTTGTGTGTCTCATCTCTCCTCAGAGGGACTTGTCATCCTCTTGTATCAGTTTCCATGGCTGTCTTATTACCTCAGCCCTCTCATGATCTAAAAAAAAATGATAATATAGATTATTAGGCTTTTTCTCATTTTTAGGGCTAAAGTGACCTTCTCTTGAGCCTTTCTAAATATTATGTGGAGGTAGAGCTCTCCTTTGTTAATATTTTAACTACTGGTACAAAAATGCAGCATTCAAATATTTGAATTAAAAGATAATCCAGGGGATAGCTGACTATGGCTTGGAAGCTAAATCCAGCCCATGGCTCATTTTGCATAGCTTTAAGAGAAGGACTTTTTTTTTTTTTTTTTTTTTTTTAACATTTTAAACTCTTATTTTTAAAAACCACAGCAATATGCCACAGAATCTATGTGGCCCACAAAGACTAAAACATTTATTGCCAAGCCTGTTAAAAAAAATTCATGACCCTGTGTTAATCTAATATCTACTATTCTGCATTACATTAAGGCATACATTTTCAACCAATATTTAATTTATTTACTCACAGACTGAAAAGTATGGATTACTTTCTGATCTTACCCTATCCCCTTAAGAAAACATCCAGCTTTACCAAACCATGTTTTCAGTCTGAGAAACTTGTCCCAGGGCTTAAATGAATACAGAAACATATATCTGAGGTAGGAGATTGTCAGGACTTGTTTCTGGTCATAACCCTACTGACTAAAACAGGATCTGATTCAGACAGAATAAAGTGGATAAACTGGCAGAAACCAGCAGATGGCCACAAGGGTGATCCCTGGCTGCCCTTATTGCTTATTAGCATGAGACACTCCCACCAGCACCATCACAGTTTACAAATGCCATGGCAATGACCTGGAAGTTACAACAGCTTCCCATGGCAATGGCCTGGAAGTTACCACCTTTCATAGAAAGTTCTAAATATCTCACCCCTCAACTTGCATTAACCTGCCCTTAATGTATGTATCAGTCAATAGAAATGTGTTTGCAAAGACCCCATAGGTTGGTGACTCTGAGTGTAGTGCCTATGAGTCAGCCCTGCTCTGCAAGAAGCAGTTCCATTCAATAAAGGATTGCTGTCTGACACTACCAGCTCACACTTGAAATCTCTCCTGGGCAAAGCCAAGAGCGGTGTCAGGATAAGCTTCAATTTTGGGGCTAGCCTATCCTGCATCAGTTTCAAAGGGAGAATTTTTCCAAGTATTCCATGACTGTGTATTTCTCAAGGTCATTTAAAAAAAAGTCAATATCTCAGAATCTTTCATTCTGCGTCTTGGTCAATGTGTCATTTATGTAAGCCTGATGGTGACATACCTCAAGTGTAACGACTGTTAGTCTATTATAAATGCAGTAGAATTATTGCCCAGTAAAACGTAACATCAAATATCCATATTTAATTGCATTGGACTCCTCCAAGTACTTACAGGAAAGTTGGTAAGAATATATATTCACACTTGAAAATATTTTGGAATACGTGTAAAATGGATCAAATCCAAATACCACAGATGGCACTGTCACTAGATGCTAATGAAGTACATAGTAGGAACCACAAGAGACAGTCAATAATAAAGGGGGGAAATGAAAGGGAACACATCAAAGCACCATCAGACGAGTGCAGAAGTACACACATGAACACACCCTGTAGCTGCAGAAACACATGGTAGGAACTAAAGCCCCACCACTAATTAGATTTTTTCTCACCAACTCAGGAGTTCGCAAATGAGTTTGCTAAGGGTCAAATGCCCACAATAAAACTGACCAATTTAAACATCACTGAGAGTTACTTAAAGCATTATGTAGAAAGCTACAGACAACAGTGAATTTATTCTGAGCAAGTCTTAATCCATCATCTTCACAGATGGCTAAAGAAAGGGCCTCTAAACATTTTGTCTTGTAATCTCTAAGGTAGTGACCTTCAAACTCTTTTATTATAATGCATGAGAAATACACAGTTTGTATATATTTCAGTACACAAATGAAATATAAGTATGTATATGTGGGTATGCCATGTATTTGTATATTTTGTATGCAATGGATACTATTTACTAATTATTTTATCTCATTTCTTTAAAATTATCATTCTTTGAACTCATCCAGCTGGTCAAGGGTTATCTCCCACAAGAATGGTGGGAAGAAGCTTAAATTTGGCATGAGGTTAAACATCGCCCTTTTAAGCTGGAGTGTGGCTACTCAGTAATCATTAAAATCCAGGTCTCCGTGAAGCACAACTATGCAGCCATCTGATGCTGTGACTTTGATCGTGTGCTAATTAGTTGCTCACAGAAAGTCTAAATCCAGAAATCACTATCTCCCATTCTTTGAGAACTTCTGAGTGCACTATACTAAAAACTAGAATTAACAAGAAAGATAAAAGATACACTAAATATTAGGTCAGGATTATGACAGTTCTTATTCCAAAAAAGAAACAAAAACAAAACAAAACAAAACAAAACCAAAACCGAAACGAGGACCGGGTGCGGTGGCTCACGCCTGTAACCCCAGCACTTTGGGAGGCCAAGGAGGGTGGATCACTAGGTCAGGAGTTCAAGACCTGCCTGGCCAACATGGTGGAACCCCATCTCTACTAAAAATACAAAAAATAGCCAGGAGTGGTAGCGCATGCCTGTAGTCCCAGCTACTCGGGAGGCCAAGGCAGGAGAATCACTTGAACCTGGGAGGTGGAGGTTGCAGTGAGCCGAGATTGTGCCACGTCTCTCCAACCTGGGTGACAGAGTGAGACTTCATCTAAACAAACAAACGAACACCTTGAAGAACCACAATTCCTACTCAAGCTGCTTTTTAGAGACAGAGAAATTGAGACATCTCTCTTTTCCTACTCAAGGCATTTCCTTAAGGGAAACCCAGCTGGATGGAATATATAGGAGTCACCTCAACTATATTTCCTAATTTACTTACAAAAAGCTACGTCTGATCAGGGCCCCCTTCCTATGCTTCCTTTTCATGTACTGTTTCCCACATTAAACTGCTAAGTAATATAAAAGTAAAGACAACAGGAATCATGCACACAGCTTACTGTCTATGTTAGTGTGAGTTTATACTCCACTAGCTTCATCAACATAAGTTTACTAATACAGGAATCTCTTGCTTAGGAAAATAAACGTTGCAAAGAACTTTACTGTTCATTTCAGCAGCTGCCTGAAAGATCCATCAACTCCTCAATAAAAAGTGTCAAATGACGTTTTTCAATCCCAAAACTCTTTGAAGCCCTAGTCTAAAAATCCTTGTCTTGTTGACTCCATCAATCCTAAATCATTATGATTCCTACCCAATTCTAACAAAACTGTCCCCGACTTTAAAAGACCCACTTTACACCAGATTTCAAAATCAGAATAAATGTGCCTAAAGCCAGTCCACATCTGACATACTAGTGGCTCTTTTGAGGTAGTGCTCTTCCTTACAGTGTTATACAAATAATGTCGGAGCTGCCTTATGAACAGGTTATTTGGATGCTATTTGGGGAGTACAGTTTATGATGAGCACAGTCACTACTGCTGTGCATCATGTCACAGTAGACTGAGCCTAGATCCTACCATCAACATCTATGGAGATTTCTGAACTATACACTGCCTGAATGACCTACAGGTATATTCATGTAAATCTGTTACTATTCCGGAGACTTAAATGTGCAATAACACAACCTAAAAATAGTAAACAGGTGTGTATTTATTTAGTTTGCATTAGAATTTAGTTAAACTCATTGCAAGCATTACAGAAAACACAGAACCAAATAAAAATTGGTTAATCAAAGCATGTATAAAAATTGGCCAAGGTGGGAGGATCACTTGAGCCCAGGAATTCAAGACCGGCCTGAGCAACACAGTGAGACCACTGTCTAAAAAAATAAATCAATCAATTGCCCAGGTGTGGTGTCCACACATGTAGTACCAGCCCCTCAGGGGAACTGCTTCTTGAGGATTTCTTGAGCCCAGGAGATCGAGGTTGCAGTGAGGTATGGTCATGCCACTGCCCTCCAGCCTGGGTGACTGAGCGACATCCTGTCTGAAGAAAAGCATTTATAAATATAGATATGAAAATAATTTAGTTCTTTCACAAAAGGTCTTTCTGAGACACGTCCTCCACTAAGGGTGATATGGGACTGTCTGTTCCCAAAGTTTCTGGATGCATGAGAATGGTTGGGCAAGAGACAAAACAAAACAAAACAAAACAAAAAGATCTCTCAAGTCCCTTTCTTTATGTTCCTGAGACCCTGTGGATGTGAGTCTGGGGACAGCAGGAAAACCCTGTCCGGCCCTGCATGTGCCTGACTTAATAGTGTGCATGCCCCTTGCTGGGCAAGTCCTTTGTTGCTCATGTGCCTTAGTGTCTGTCTCCTGTCCCTGCAGAGCCCTGACAGATGGTGACTTTTTTATTTTATTTTATTTTATTTTATTTTATTTATTTTTTATTGTTTTTAGATGGAGTCTGGCTCTGTTGCCCAGGCTGGCGTGCAGTGGCATGATCTTGGCTCACTGCAAACTCCACCTCCCAGGTTCTAGCAATTCTTCCTCAGCCTCCCCAGTGGCTGGGACTACAGGTGCATGCCACCACGCCCGGCTAATTTTTTGAATTTTAGGAGAGATGGGATTTCAACGTGTTGCCCAGGCTGTTCTCGAAATCCTGAGCTCAGACAATCTGTCTGCCCCGGTCTCCCAAAGTGTTAGGATTACAGGCGTGAGCCACTGGGCCTGGCGACAGATGGTGACTTCTTTCGTTCTTGCCAACTAGGATCCAGCCAATAGGTCCACAGATCATTCCTCCCAGAAGTTGAAGGGGGAGTGAGCGTGAGGAGGGGCGGGTGGTCTTTGCGTGCATCAGACGACTGGATCCATGGCCATATAGAGAAAAGGGTTGCAAAGTGGTCATCCTTCTACTAAAAGGCAGTGATGCTGCCATGGCCTCGTCGTCGTGGGGAGACCAGACAAGGGAGGAAGGAGGGCCCTAGAGGGGAGGAGGGTCAGCTGAACGTGGAGTGAGTTGTGAAGGGGTACACTATTTGAGGTCTTTGAGTCCCTAGAGCATATGAATCCGCCCACAGAGGACGGATTTCAACCTCCTTAGTGGGGACCTGGGAAGGAGAGGAGGACTGGACGTGGCGGGACAAGGAGGGGCAACTCAGCCCACAGGACAAAGTCAGATCTCACTGCGCATGCTTCTTGGGTGGCCGCCTCAGTGCGCATGTTCACTAGGCTTCTTCTGGTCGACTTCTTTGCAGCACGTTGCAAACGCTATGGAGCTGAGAGGTTGTGAGGATTGCTTTCCTGCTGTCTGAACTCTTTCTCACCTACTGAAACATAGCAGGTAGGTCCGCAGGGCAGTCCTTCCGGGAGGTGAAGTGAGAATGAGTGTGAGGAGGAGCCAGTAAGCTTCTAAATGGGTCAGGCTGCGTGGTCCCTGGCTCAGAGGTAGAAGTGCCTAAAGGTCGTTGTCCTTCTCATGCGGCACCACAGCCATGGGCCTTCTGGTCTTGGCAGGGCTACAACTAGGGAGGAAGGAGGGCCACGGAGTGGAGGGGGGTCAGGCGGAGATGGGGCGACTGCTGGGTTGCTGTTGGAGGTATCAGAGTCCTGGAAGCATCTGGAACCCCCAACAGAGGACAGATTCCAGACTCCTAGGTGGGGAGTCTGGGTGGGTGGGAAGGAATGGGAAGGGACGAAGTGCGTGGCAAGGAAGGAGCCTAGAAACTGGGAATGCCGCGGGCTGGTGACCACAGCCCTGAGGTCTGTAGAGTGCCTGGCAGAGGTGGCCCGTGAGGAGCAGCCAACGCTGTGTCGCAATTTCTGAACTCCACCATGGAGGTTTGAATGGGCGGGGCTCTGCATTCCAACAAAATTTGATTTTAGGGGGCAAATGGGCCTAGCAAATGGGTGTGTGAGAAAAGCCGTTGTCACTCAAATTTTAATTCTCTAGCTGTATTTTCCTAAATGTCTCCGTGATGGAGAGTTCAATTGTGACACCAAAAACCTTATCAGAAATTTCCTGCGTCTTTGCCAGGAGCCTTAAGACATTGCTGTGCTAGCTTGACCAAGAAGTTGCTTTGCAAGCATACAATTCAGAAGACATACACACACATTTGCCCCTGGGACTTACTTTCAAAGTTTTTCCAAATTAAAAAAAAATTACAAGTTAACATTTGTCCATAACAAATATAGCTGTCCTCTCAAGTGCATTTTCCCAATCACCATATTCTGTTTGCAGAGTGAAATATAAGGTACCAAGGAGGATCAACATATAGGCCTATACCAAGATGAAGTTTATGACCTTCTGAGCTGACTGTGCCTCTGCTTGTGAGTGCCTTAACATTCAATGTTTTCTATTAGCAGAACGTTATTTTTGTGATAGTGTTGTTAAACTAGTATACATACACTGGTAAAGGTCTTCCGTGCTGATAAAAAAATGATCATGGCATCTCATGAAGGACAGGCTAATCCAAGAGGATTATGTTCTGGTTTTGTCTGAATGGATGATCTTCTGTTCCCCGGTTTTTTGCCCATGACTTCCTTCTTGTGCTTATTGATAACTGATTGCACACATCTGTACCAAGATAGATTAAAATGGCTTCCAAAGCCCTTGAGGGTGACTGTCTTAGAGTAAACTCTCTGTGGGAAGAGTAACTTTATGAAACATTAAGAACATGAAATAGTGTTGGAGAAATGTCTTTAGACTTATGATCAGAAGTATCTATGTATTCTGTATACTTATATTATTGAGATGTATGTCAGTGTATTTACACATACTCACTGCTCCTGGTCCCGGGAGCCCAGTCATGAAGAGTCTCAAGAAGAGGAACCACTAACTGAAAGTCGGGATCCTACACCTGGTCAGGAAAGATAAGAAGATCAGGGTGCAGCTGAGATTCAAGGTGCTGGGAAGGGAAAAAAAGATGTCTGTGGGAAGGGGAGGAGGCCTATGTGTGCATCACGCATTATGCCATGACCAGTAAGGGGAGGAAAGAAAACATTAGGAAAGGATCGCAAACATTTGCTGAAATTTGGCTGTAAAAGTGAAGAGTATAGTTTGCCATCTTATGCAGTCTCTGGATATAATGAATCTTCTCTTTTTCTTTGCGATCTACTTTGTATGCTTGCAAATACAGTCCTTGCTAAATTAGGACTTAGGTGACCACAGCCTTGAGTTCTGTAGAGCTCTTGGTAGAGGTGTCCAGTGAAGAGCACCCAGCACTGTGTTGCATCTTCTCAACTCCACCCTGGAGATTCGAATGGGAGGGGCTCTGCATTCCAACAAAACTTGAGTTTTGAAACCATCTGATGTAAGAAAATGTACATTATTTCACTAGTGTAATTTGATCTTCTTAGAATGTTGTATCATCTTCTCAGCTGTGGTGTCCACAGTGTTGTATGCACCCTTTAATAGCACGTAGAGTGCCAAGTCACCCTACCTTGTAACACCCTGAATAAAGCCCATTTGCATAGGGATGTTAGCCCCATTTTATAAATAAGAAAACTGAGGCTCATGGGCTGAGGTTTACCAAAGAACACTTGAGTCATGGAGACAGAATTCATATTTCGTTTCAAGATGATGATTCTTCCTATCATCTATGCTGTAAGAGAAAGTGACTGGTTTTGCTTAAGATGCATAATACTCAAATATGGCTGTACTATAAGGTACTTCAGTATTGGCTCAGGACAAAACACGGTTCAGTGAAGCAGGATAGAAATTCCAGAAAAGAGCTCAATGAATGACAGTCACTGTTTCCTTTCACTGGTGTTTTTGACAGTATGTTTGGTAAAAGTTGGATAATTCAGGACACTGGCATATGGATAGCTATATTAGTATGATTTTGAGGGACTTTTAAAAGTTGTTTAAACACTTTTATAATTAGAAAACTTAAAGTGCTATAAGATTATCATGAAACAGAAATTGTTTCCTCAACAGGTAGCATTTTCAAGGTAAACACTGACAGAATTTGGGCCATGGATTATTTAGCAATTCACTGTTAAGGGGTTTCCAGAATATGGCTGTCCATAATGCTGGTTTGTTTGTTTGTTTATTTATTTTAAATTATACTTTAAGTTCTGGGATGTATGTGCAGAATGTGCAGGTTTGTTACAGAGGTATACACATGCCATGATGGTTTGCTGCACCCATCAACCTGTAATCTACATTGGGTATTTCTTCTAATATTCTCCCTCCCCTAGCGCCCCCAGCCCCCAACAGGCCCTGGTGTGTGATGTTCCCCTCCCTGTGTCCATGTGTTCTCATTGTTCAACTCCCACTTATGAGTGAGAACATGCAGCGTTTGGTTTTCTTTTCCTGTGTTAGTTTGCTGAGAATGATGGTTTCCAGCTTCATCCATGTTCCTGCAAAGGACATGAACTCATCCTTTTTTTTATGGCTGCGTAATATTCCATGGTGTATATGTGCCACATTTTCTTTATCCAGTCTATCATTGATGGGCATTTGGGTTGGTTCTGTGTCTTTGCTATTGTGAATAGTGCTGCAATAAACATATGTGTGCATGTTTCTTTATAGTAGAATGATTTATAATCCTTTGGGCATATACCCAGTTATTTATTTGCACTCAACTTCCTGTACTCTCACTGTGGGACAGTGATTTTGCTGTTGTTGTTGGTACTTTATTCTCATTGAGATTCATCTATGGAAAGTTACATATAGGGCCTTTGGACCTAAGCATAACTTTAATTAATTTTAACCAGAAAATTTTCAAGTTACTTCAACAAGGGATGGGTGTCACGACTGTATGACTTGTCATAAGCCAGCCAATACATTGATGTAAACTTTCAGAAAATTACATTTAAGTTATGATTAAAATGCTATTTATGTGGCAGACTTCAGATATCTTAGATAGTTGATACTTGCTATTCATAATACACAATGGTAACATATGGAAAATGTAGGTGTAGTGTGGTTTATCCTTAGATTGTCATTTAAAATAAGATTTCAGGCCAGGACCAGTGCCTCATGTATATAATCCCAAAACATTGGGAGGACAAGGCCAGCAGATCCTTGAGCCCAGGAGTTTGAGGCCAGCTGGGCAACACGGGGAAACCCCATCTCTACCAAAAAATACAAAAATTATACTTGGTGGTGGCATTCACCTGTAGGCTCAGCTACTCGTGAGGCTTAGACAGGAGGATCCGTTGAGCCCAGAAGGTTGGGCCTGCAGTGGGCCGAGGTGGTACCACTGCACTGCAGCCTGGACAGAGTGAGACCCTGCCTCAAAAAACAATTAAATACATAAAATAAGACTTCATAATACGAGAAAATGAAATTGTAACATTTTTGCATCACATTTATTATGACACTAGCCTACAGGTTTTTATTTCATAATCCTGAGGAAAAGAATATTATCATTTCCTTATTTTTATTTTATGTTTGTCTGCTTCAGTTGATAATTTTTGCATTTTTAAGTGTCTGACCTGGAAGCTGATCTCCAAGAGCTGTCTCAGTCAAAGACTGGGAATGAATGCAGAGATGATCCTGATGTCAAGGGGAAGATTCTGCCAAAACTAGAGCATTTTAAAATGCCAGAAGCAGGTACGTTATCCATTAAATGCAAAATTAGGTGCCTTCTGTTTTCTACAAAATTATACTTTTGATAATAAAAAGAGAGAATATTAGTGCCCCTTTAAAAACAGAACTCAAATGCAGACTTTCTTTGAAAGGTAGTTCAGACCCTGAATGCCTGACTGCAAGACTTAAACACTATCAGATACAGAAACAAATTGGGTCAAAGCCATATTGAATCGTCAAATGTGAAAGCATTTTCTTCTGAGTATAACCAACAGCTAACAATTTTCGGATTAGTTTTTAATTTCTACTTTAAAAAAATACATTGTAATACCATTTGTCATACAGTTTGTGTGAAATGTGCTGAGAACTGAAGAGGATTCTAGTACCAGCTCTACCATAATTTGTGAGATTCTTAATGAATCCCATAAATTCTACACCCACGTTTGCTCTTATTGAAAATAGTGAATGAACATCAGATTAAATTCCATTTCAGTGCTGATTTCTGCATGCTGTGGTTTTGTTGGGTAGAATACACAGATATTCGACTTTCATGATTTGTTTATCATAATAATCAGCTTCAGTTCAATTATAATATCTGAATTGAGACTTCATTGCTCCTAAGAAAATAAACAACCACTCTGCTTGATATTTGTTTCTCTATATGGAGACCTTAATGACTGTTCTTGGATTTTGTCAACTTCTGAATTCGGTGGCTTTTAGTGAAGCCTTGAATATCTGAATAATAGAATGGCAGGAGACAGGTTTCTGTGGCACATGAAGTAGGGAGAATGCATGTAGGTCAGTGAGCATGCTCCTTGCCCTACTGTTAGTCTTCATGAGCTACTGTGTGTAATTAGATTGAAGACACATATAATAGAATCACCTCTAACTATATCATAGATTACATATTACAAATTTCTATCTTGAGATGTCAGTTAATAGGATCTAAAGTTTAAAGTCCGAGGGCACGCCCAAGATGGCCGTATACGAACAGCTCCAGCTTCCAGCTCCCAGCATGAGTGACACAGAAGACAAGTGATTTCTGCATTTTCAACTGAGGTACCGGGTTCATCTCATTGGGGCATGTCGGACAGTTGGTGCTGGTCTGTGGGTACAGCCCGACCAGCAAGAGCTGAAGCAGGGCGAGGCATCACCTCACCTGGGAAGCACAAGGGGGAAGGGAATTCCTTTTCCTAGCCAAAGGAAATTGAGACACATAACACCTGGAAAATCGGGTAACTCCCACCCTAATACTGTGCTTTACCAATGGTCTTAGCAAATGGCACACCTGGAGGATATATCCCACACCTGGCCCAGAGGGTGCCATGCCCACGGAGCCTCCCTCATTGCTAGCACAGCAGTCTGAGATCTAACTGCAAGGCAGCAGCGAGGCTGAGGGAGGGGCACCTGGCATTGCTGAGGCTTAAGTAGGTAAACAAAGCCACTGGGAAGCTCGAATTGGGTGGAGCCCACCACAGCTCAAGGATGCCTGCCTGCCTCTGTAGACTCCACCTCTGGAGACGGGACATAGCTAAACAAAAAGCAGCAGAAACCTCGGCAGAGGAAAATATCCCTGTCTGACAGCTTTGAAGAGAGCAGTGGATCTCTCAGCATGGAGGTTGAGATCTGAGAACAGACAGACTGCCTGCTCAAGTGGGTCCCTGACCCCTGAGTAGCCTAACTGGGAGACATCCCGCACTAGGTGCAGACTGACACCTCACACCTCACAAGGCTGGGTACAACCCTGAGACGAAGCTTCCAGAGCAAGAATCAGACAGCAACACTCGCTGTTCAGCAACATTCTATCTTCTGCAGCCTCCGCTGCTGATACCCAGGCAAACAAGGTCTGGAGTGGACATCAAGCAAACTCCAACAGACCTACAGCTGAGGGTCCTGACTGTTAGAAGGAAAACTAACAAACAGAAAGGACACCCACACCAAAACCCCACCAGTACATCACCATCATCAAAGACCAAAGGCAGATAAAACCACAAAGATGGGGAAAAAGCAGGGCAGAAAAGCTGGAAATTCAAAAAATCAGAGCGCATCTCCCCCTCCAAAGGAACGCAGCTCATCACCAGCAACGGAGCAAAACTGGACGGAGAATGACATTGATGAGTCAAGAGAAGAAGGCTTCAGTAAATCAAACTTCTCAGAGCCAAAGGAGGAACTACATAACCAGTGCAACGAAACTAAAAACCTTGAAAAAAGATTTGACAAATGGCTAACTAGAATAACCAATGCAGAGAAGTCCTTAAAAGAACTGATAGAGATGAAAACCATAACACGAGAACTACGTGACAAATGCACAAGCTTCAGTAACCGAGTTGAACAACTGGAAGAAAGAGTATCAGCGATTGAAGATCAAATGAATGAAATGAAGCGAGAAGATAAGTGTAGAGAAAAAAGAGTAAAAAGAAATGAACAAAGCCTCCAAGAAATATGGGATTACATGAAAAGACCAAATCTACATCTGATTGGTGTGCCTGAAAGTGACGGGGAAAATGGAATCAAGCTGGAAAACACTCTGCAGGATATCATCCAGGAGGACTTCCCCAACCTAGTAAGGCAGGCCAACATTCAAATTCAGGAAATACAGAGAACACTACAAAGATACTCCTTGAGAAGAGCAACTCCAAGACACATAATTGTCAGATTCATCAAAGTTGAAATGAAGGAAAAAATGTTAAGGGCAGTCAGAGACAAAGGTCGGGTTACCCACAAAGGGAAGACCATCAGACTAACTGCAGATCTCTCAGCAGAAACTCTGCAAGCCAGAAGAGAGTGAGGGCCAACGTTCAACATTCTTAAAGAAAATAATTTTCAACCCAGAATTTCTTATCCAGCCAATCTAAGTTTCATAAGTGAAGGAGAAATAAAATCCTTTACAGACAAGCACATGCTTAGAGATTTTGTCACCACCAGGCCTGCCTTAGAAGAGATCCTGAAGGAAGCACTAAACATGGAAAGGAACAATAGGTACCAGCCATTGCAAAAACATGCCAAAATGTAAAGTCCATTGATGCAAGGAAGAAACTGCATCAACTAATGAGCAAAATAACCAGCTAATATCATAATGACAGGATCAAGTCCACACATAACAATATTAACCTTAAATGTAAATGGACTAAATGCTCCAATTAAAAGACACAGACTGGCAAATTGGACAAAGAGTCAAGGCCCATCAGTTTGCTGTATTCAGGAGACCCATCTCACATGCAGAGACACACATAGGCTCAAAATAAAGGGATGGAGGAAGATCTACCAAGCAAATGGAAAACCAAAAAAAAAGCAGGGGTCGCAATCCTAGTCTCTGATAAAACAGACTTTAAACCATCAAAGATCAAAAGAGACAAAGAAGGCTATTACACAATGGTAAAGGGATCAATTAATCAGGAAGAGCTAAATATCTTAAATATATATGCACCCAATACAGGAGCACCCAGATTCATAAAGCATGTCCTTAGAGACTTACAAAGAGACTTAGACTCCCATACAATAATAACGGGAGACTTTAACACCCCACTGTCAACATTAGACAGATCAACGTGACAGAAAGTCAACAAGGATATCCAGGAATTGAACTCAAGTTTGCACCAAGCAGACCTAATAGACATCTACAGAACTCTCCACTCCGAATCAACAGAATATACATTCTTCCTAGCATCACATCACACTTATTCCAAAATTGACCACATAATTGGAAGTAAAGCACTCCTCAGCAAATGTAAAAGAACAGAAATTATAACAAACTGTCTCTCAGACCACAGTGCAATCAAACTAGAACTCAGGACTAAGAAACTCAAATAAAACCTCTCAACTACATGGAAACTGAACAACTTGGTTCTGAATGACTACTGGGTACATAACGAAATGAAGGCAGAAATAAAGATGTTCTTTGAAACTAATGAGAACAAAGATACAACATACCAGAATCTCTGGGACACATTTAAAGCAGTGTGTAGAGGGAAATTTATAGCACTAAATGCCCACAAGAGAAAGCAGGAAAGATCTCAAATTGACACCCTAACATCACAATTAAAAGAACTAGAGAAGCAAAAGCAAACACATTCAAAAGCTAGCAGAAGGCAAGCAATAACTAAGATCAGAGAAGAACTGAAGGAGATAGAGACACAAAAAACGCTTCCAAAAATCAATGAATCCAGGAACTGGTTTCTTGAAAATAGCAACAAAATTGATAGACTGCTAGCAAGATTAATAAAGAAGAAAAGAAAGAAGAATCAAATAGATGCAATAAAAAATGATAAAGGGGATATCACCACTAACCCCACAGAAATACAAACTACCATCAGAGAATACTATAAACACCTCTATGCAAATAAACTAGAAAACCTAGAAGAAACAGATAATTTCCTGGACACTTACACTCTCCCAAGACTAAACCAGGAAGAAGTTGAATCCCTGAATAGACCAATAGCAGGCTCTGAAATTGAGGCAATAATTAATAGCCTACCAACCAAAAAAAGTCCAGGACCAGATGGATTCACAGCTGAATTCTACGAGAGGTACAAGGAGGAGTTGGTACCATTCCTTCTGAAACTATTCCAATCAATAGAAAAAGAGGGAATCCTCCCTAACTCATTTTATGAGGCTAACATCATCCTGATACCAAAGCCTGACAGAGATACAACAAAAAAAGAGAATTTTCGACCAATATGTCTGATGAACATCGATGCAAAAATCCTAAATAAAATACTGGCAAACTGAATCTAGCAGCACATCAAAAAGCTTATCCACCATCATCAAGTGGGCTTCATCCCTGGGATGCAAGACTGGTTCAACATATGCAAATCAAGAAACGTAATCCAGCATATAAACAGAACCAAAGACAAAAACCACATGTTTATCTCAATAGATGCAGAAAAGGCCTTTAACAAAATTCAACAGCCCTTCATGCTAAAAACTCTCAATAAATTTGGTATTGATGGGATGTATCTCAAAATAATAAGGGCTATTTATGACAACCCCACAGCCAATATCATACTAAACGGGCAAAAACTGGAAGCATTCCCTTTGAAAACTGGCACAAGACAGGGATGCCCTCTCTCACCACTCCTATTCAACATAGTGTTGGAATTTCTGGCTAGGACAATCAAGCAAGAGAAAGAAATAAAGGGTATTCAGTTAGGAAAAGAAGAAGTCACATTGTCCCTGTTTGCAGATGACAGGATTGAATATTTAGAAAACCCCATTGTCTCAGCCCAAAATCTCCTTAAGCTGATAAGCAACTTCAGCAAAGTCTCAGGATACAAAATCAATGTGCAAAAATCACAAGCATTCTTATACACCAGTAACAGACAAACAGAGAGCCAAATCATGAATGAAATTCCATTCACAATAGCTTCAAAGAGAAGAAAATACCTAGGAATCCAACTTACAAGGGATGTAAATGACCTCTTCAAGGAGAACTACAAACCACTGCTCAGTGAAATAGAAGAGAACACAAACAAATGGAAGAACATACCATGTTCCTGGATAGGAAGAATCGATATCCTGAAAGTGGCCATACTGCCCAAGGTAATTTATAGATTCAATGCCATCCCCATTAAGCTACCAATGAGTTTCTTCACAGAATTGGAAAGAAACTGCTTTAAAGTTCATATGGAACCAAAAAAGAGCCCACATTGCCAAGACAATCCTAAGCCAAAAGAACAAGCTGGAGGCATCATGCTACCTGATTTCAAACTGTACTACAAGGCTACAGTAACTAAAATAGCATGGTACTGGTACCAAAACAGAGATATAGACCAATGGAACAGAACAGAGCCCTCAGAAATAATACCACACATCTACAGCCATCTGATCTTTGAAAAACCTGAGAAAAACAAGAAATGGGGAAAGGATTCCCTATTTAATAAATGGTGCTGGGAAAATTGGCTGGCCATAAGTAGAAAGCTGAATCTGGATCCTTTCATTATTCTTTATACGAAAATTAATTCAAGACGGATTAGAGACTTAAATGTTAGACCTAAAACCATAAAAACCCTAGAAGAAAACCTAGGCAATACCATTCAGGACATAGGCATGGGCAAGGACTTCATGTCTAAAACCCCAAAAGCAACAGCAACAAAAGGCAAAATTGATTAATGGGATCTAATTAAACTAAAGGGCTTCTGCACAGCAAAAGAATCTGCCATCTGAGTGAACAGGCAACCTACAGAATGGGAGAAAATTTTTGCAATCTACTCATCTGACAAAGGGCTAATATCCAGAACCTATAAAGAACTCAATCAAATTTACAAGAAAAAAACAACGCCATCAAAAATTGGGCAAAGGATATGGACACTTCTCCAAGGAAGACATTCATACAGCCAACAGACTCATGAAAAAATGCTCATCATCACTCGCCATCAGAGAAATGCAAATCAAAACCACAATGAGATACCATCTCACACCAGTTAGAATGGCAATCATTAAAAAAATCAGGAAACAACAGGTGCTGGAGAGGATGTGGAGAAATAGGAACACTTTTACACTGTTGGTGGGACTGTAAACTAGTTCAACCATTTTGGAAAACAGTGTGGCAATTCCTCAAGGATCTAGAACTAGAAATACCATTTGACTCAGCCATCCCATTACTGGGTATCTATCCAAAGGATTATAAATCATGCTGCTATAAAGACACATGCACACGTATGTTTATTGCAGCACTATTCACAATAGGAAAGACTTGGAATCAACCCAAATATCCATCAGTGACAGACTGGATTAAGAAAATGTGGCACACATACACCATGAAATACTGTGCAGGCATAAAAAAGGATGAGTTTGTGTTCTTTGTAGGGATGTGGATGCAGCTGGAAACCATCATTCTCAGCAAACTGTCACAAGAACAGAAATCCAAACACCGCATGTTCTCACTCATAGGTAGGAATTGAACAATGAGATCACTTGGACACAGGAAGGGGAACATCACACACCGGGTCCTATTGTGGGGAGGGGGTAGGGGGGACGGATAGCATTAGGAGATATACCTAATGTAAATGACGAGTTAATGGGTGCAGCACACCAACATGGCACATGTGTACATGCGTAACAAACCTGCATGTTTTGCACATGTACCCTAGAACTTAAAGTGTAATAAAAAAAATAAAAATAAAGTTTAAAGTCCATAGCTCACTAATTCCTGAATAGTCAGCATATTTTACCATATTTTCTAAATTGCCAACTGTTAATTAGAAGAGCTTCTAAATTTAAAGGAAACACTCCATGTTTATGGAGGAAATTACCTAGATGTTTTTACTCTACACTGCTGAACCATTTCATTAGACTTACATTAAAGGATAGTTTTCAGACTATTTCCAGTAGCCTATTGAACAAGCCTCAGTTGCATTCTTAGGAAAATCATAGCCTTAAATGCAGATCTTATTAAAGCGGATAGCAAATTACATGATACAAGAAAATCATAATAAAAAACAAAACTAGTAATAATAAAAGAGCAACAGAATAAACCTAACAGAAGAGGAAAGAGGTAGTGAATAAAAGAAAGGTATGAATTGTTAGTAAAAGGCAAACTAATCCAAAAATAATAAATTTAACAGCTTGTTCTTTTGAAAAATAGCTACGAATAGAGTATCCAGTAGTATATAGTAGTTTACACTATCTAGAAGAAAATGGAAAAAGATGAATACGGAATATGTATAAGACGCAGGTTTTGAATATAGGGCATAATAGAAAATGAATACATTCTTGAACTCTAATATTTTCAAAGTATGGATGAAAGTACTGATATAAGAACACACTCATTATTTAATATATCCCTATAATACCTGAATATCTAAACATTGCAAAGACTGTAGAAGTACTTGTGACATTTGCCAGTTGTCCCTCAAAAACACTTACTTTTAGAAACAAAAATTTTCTTCTTCACGTGTCTTACTCTTCTTTTCCATTTCCCTCTATTTCTGTTTCCTTTTTTGCCACACTGTTCATGATATATACTTATTTGATGTTTTGATGTCAAAAACGATAGTGATAGCTTAACACTAATGTAGCTATATAATTAATTATGTAAATGGAAATACTTTCCTAGTGAAAAAAGAGTCATTGTGGTAATAAAGTTAATGGCCCCTAAGATAGAAGAAACACCTGCCAAGTGGAGATAGAAGATGGTCGGATCCAGAGACTCCTACATGTGCTAGATTTCCTGCTAAAGGGGGATAAACTGTTCAGCTGGTTCCAGCGCCAGCTTCTACTATTGAGGATGCAAGTGGAAGTAGAAAAGATGGGGGAAGAAGTCAGAAACTCATGTTATTTATTCTGGGGAATGCCATGTCGGTGCACCAATTATCAGAGGGACTAATCAGTTGCTGAATCCCCCAATTATGATTGGTATTACCAGAAAGAGGATCATGATGAATATATGGGTGGTAACAATAACATTGTAGATCTGATCATCCCCTAGTGGAGTTCCTGATTGGCCTAATTCTGCTTGAATTGGGAGGTTTAAGGCAGTGCCTACTATCCCTTCCCATGTGCCGAATAGCAGGTATAGAGTTCCTATGTCTTTGTGGTTAGTTGAAAACAATCAACAATTGATGAACACAAGGGGGAAAAAAGGTAAAATAGCTGAGTAAGCATTGGACTGTAAATCTAAACGCCTCTTTTTAGCAGCCCTGAGGGGATTTCTCATATTGAATTGCAAATTCAAAGGAGAAAGGGGATTCTCTCGTCTTTGCCTCCCAATGGCGGGAGAAGTAGATTGAAGCCAATTGATTAGGGTGTTTAGCTGTTAACTAAATTTTCTTGGGTTTGAATTCCACCAATCTATCAAGGGCTTAGCTTCATTAAAGTGGTTGATTTGCATTCAATTGATGCAGAATAGAGTCTTGCAGTCCTCAGGTCTGTTACAGAAATTAAGTGTAATCTGCATGCTTTTAAGGCTCTTGGTCTTATTTAACCTAAATTTCTAAGTTATAGTTAGTATTAATGGAGAGATACGTAAGAGGAGGGTAGAAGAGATAAGTAGGGGGAAGAATGGTATGGGTTTTGTGTTTTCGAATTGTCATTTTATTTTCATATTATTATATGTGGGGAATAATGTCACTGAGATGGAATAAATTAGGCATATGTAAAAGTACAGGTTGAGTAGGGTTATGATAGCTATAATGGTTTGGCAATAAGGTTCTTGTTTTTTGCAAATTCTTGGATGATGATTCATTTAGGCAGGAACCCTGTTAATGGAGGTAAACCTCCTAGAGATAGTAGAATTAGTGGAATTATAGGTGTCAACCATGTTAATTTGTTTCAGGTGTGTGATAGTGACAGCGTTGTGGTGCTTATACTCAGGTTGAGTGTTAAAAATGCGGTTATTGTTAAGATAAAATAAATAATTAGGTTTAGAATGGTAATGTTTGGGCTATAGAGTAGTGCTGCTATTATTTAGCCTATGTGAGTGATTGAGGAGTAGGCTAAGATTTTACACAGTTGTGCTTGGTTAAGCCCTCCTCAGCTGCCTACTATAAAGGATAGAATTGTGATAGATAGGAGGATGTTCGTGTTTGTTGATGTTAAAATTTAAAACATAATTGATGTTTCTTCATAATGTCATGTGAGGAGAAGTATACCAGATATTAGAGAGGGTCCTTGGGTTACCTCTGGGACTCAGAAGTGAAAGGGGGCTGGCTGTTCCTAGTTTTATTATTAGAGTCACTATTATTAAGGATGAAAATTGATTAATAGTGTTTATTATTGTTCATTGTCCAGAGGACAGGTTGTTGAAAAGGATACCTATTATGAGAATTACAGATGTGGTTGCTTGTGTAAGGAAATATTTGGTTGCTGCTTCTGTAGAGCTGTAGATCAGGGACTTATTTTTTAAATTAGGATTGGGATAAGGGCTAGTATATTTATTTCTAGGCCTGTTCAGATGAGAAATCAGTGTGATCCTAGCATTGTGATAAGAGTTCCTGTAAAAATAGTAAGGGAAATAACAAGTTGAGCTAAGGGATTAATTAGTATGGGAAGGGTGTAACCAACATTTTCTGGGTATGGGCCTGATAGCTTATTTAGCTGACCTTACTCTAGGACATGGTGTGATAGGTAGCATGGAGAATTTTGGATTCTCAGGGGTAGGTTCAATTCCTATAGTTCTAGAAATAAGAGGATTTTAACCACTGTTGTTTACTCTATCAAAGTAATTCTTTTGTCAGACGTATTTCCTATGTTTGGAGTGGGATGCTAGAAATTAGGACAGGGATTGAGATATGTCATATACAGAATGCTAGTGTAAGTGGTAGGAAATTTTTTCATGGAAGATATATGAGTTGGTTGTAGCAGAATCAAGAGTATGCTCTTAGAATTTATAAGAATAGAGTGGTTAAAAGAAGGGTCTTGGTAATGAAATTTGTGGTATAGAGTTCTAGTGAATATATGGCGTGTAGTGCTCCTAGGAAGATAGTGGTAGTTATGGCATTTATTATGATAATATTCATGTACTCTGCTATAAAGAAGTGGGCAAATGAGCTTGCAGCATGTTTCATGTTGAAACCTGAGACTAACTCTGATTCTCCTTCTGTTAGATCAAAAGGGGCTCGGTTAGTTTCTGCTAGTGTGGAGATAATCATATTATGGCTAGGGATCATGATGGTAGGAGCAGTCAGAAGAGTTCTTTCATTGTGATGAGTGCATATAAGTTAAATGAACCACTTATCAGTAAAACTGATAACAGGATAATGGCTAGGGTGACCTCATTTGAAATTGTCTGGACCATAGCTCGCGATGTGCCTATTAGTGCATATTTTGAACTAGATGCTCATCCTGATCATAGAATAAATGGCTAGACTTGATGTGGTTAGTATAGATAGGAGGCCTATATTAAAATTAATTAGAGGATCTGGTATAGGGAGGGGAGTTCATAAGAGGAGAGTGATAGAAAGGGCTAGGACTGGAGCAATAATGTAAAGGGTAATAGTAGATGTTGAGGGCTGTAAGGGTTCTTTGGTGAAAAGTTGTATTGTGTCAGCAAATGGTTAAAGCAGCCCGTAGGGACCTATAATGTTAGGTCCTTTGCACAGTTGTATGTAGCCTGAGATTTTTCATTCGATGAGTGTAAGTAATGCTATAGCGATGAAAGTAGGGATAATAAGTAGGAGAAGGTTAATTATAGGCATATTGTTAATGAGGGGAGTTGAACCTCTGATTATAAAGTTTCAAGTCTTATACAGTTGCCGGGCTCTGCCATCTTAACAAACCCTGTTCTTGGGTAGGGTGTGTGATGATTTGTTAGATTAAGATAGCATCATCTATGGAGCGAGGGCACTTTATGAAGTGGGCCCTATTTCTCTTGTCCTTTCGTACTAGGGGAAATGTTAAATAGATAGAAACTGACCTGGATTACTCCGGTCTGAACTCAGATCACGTAGGACTTTAATCGTTGAACAAACGAACCCCTAATAGCAGCAACACCATTAGGAAGGATGTCCAGATCCAACATCGAGGTCGTAAACCCTATTGTCGATATGGACTCTAGAATAGGATTGTACTGTTATCCCTAGGGTAACTTATTCCATTGATCAAATTATTGGGTCAATATATATTAACTTACTTAGACTAGTGCAATCTTAGTTTAGGTTGCTCGGAGGTTGAATTATGCTCTGAAGTCACCCCAACCAAAATTTTTAATGCAGGGATAGTAGGCTAGGATCTGTAGACTTGTTTAAGTTTTTATTTGAATTAATAAATTAAAGCTCCATACATAGGGTCTTCTCGTCTTATTTGTTTATATCCGCCTCTTCGCGGATAGGTCAATTTCACTGATTAAAAGTAGAAAACAACTGAACCCTCATGTGGCCATTCATACAAGTCCCTATTTAAGGAACAAGTGCTTATGCTACCTTTGCACAGTCAGGATACTGCAGCCGTTGAACATATGTCACTGGGCAGGCAGTGCCTCTAATACTGGTAATGCTAGAGGTGATGTTTTTGGTAAACAGGCGGGGTAAAATTTGCCAAGTTCCTTTTACTTTTTGTATTCTTTCCTTACAGCATGCCTGTGTTGGGTTAACAGTGTAAATAATAAGATGCTTATTATATCATTTATTAATATTAGGCTGTCAGTGGGTTATTCCAGTCTGATGTAAGCTTATGCAATGGAGAATGCTTTCATATTACTTATATTAACATTATTGCTTCTATTAAGTAATAGACTAGTCCATTGTGATGTTAGGAGTTCAGTAGAGTGACTAGAATTTAAGATAGTTAGATGTTGAGCTTAAACACTTTCTTAGTTGGTGGCTGCTATTGGGCCAACTACTGTGGAAATATTTTTTACTCTCTACAGGAAGGTTGTTTCCTAGGGTCTAAAGAGCTGTCTAAACTTACAGGGAGATTAAGTAATTGTGTGGGTAAGTTTAAAGTTGAACTAAGATCCAATCTTGGACAACCAGCTATCACCAGGCTCGGTAGGCTTGTCACTGCTACTCATGAATCTTCTCACTATTTTGCCACATAGGTAAGTGTGCTCTTTCAGCTGTTCTTGGGTAGCTCGTCTGGTTTCGGGGAACTTGGCTATAATTCTCTGTGTAAAGTTATTTCTAGTTAATACATTATGCAGAAGGTGTAAGGGTTTGTCTTTGCTTTTTAATGCTTGATACAGTTCTTTCATCTTTCCCTTACGGTACTATGTCTATTGCGCCGGGGTAAAAATGTCTATTGCCTATACTTTTTTCTAGGGTAAATGGTTTGATTAAGATAATTTAATTATATTTTTAGCAAGGTTTGGAGCTAGAGTTGGCTCAAAGTAATCAGGTCGTGATGAAATCTTCAGGGTGTAAGCCGGATGCTTTGGGTTAAGCTACACTTTGGTTTGTCCAAGCACACTTTCCAGTACGCTTACCTTGTTATGACTTATCTCCTCTATATGTGCATAGAAAATTTTTAGTAGTAGTGATTTCTGGAGTAATACTTGAGGGTGACGGATGGTGTGTGCGTGCTTCATGGCCTTATTCAATCAAGCACTCTGCTCTTGGTTTACTGCTAAGTCCTCCTTGAGCCCTTGGATTTCATAAAGGTTGTCGTGAGAGTTTCTGAACATAGAAAATGTAGCCCATTTCTTGCCACCTCATGGGCTAAACCTTGAACTAATGTTTTTATGTGTGTACTTGTGCTTACTTTATAACCTTTTTAGGGTTTGCTGAAGATGGCAGTATATAGACTGGGGGCAAGAGGTGGTGAGATGTATCGGGGTTTATTGATTATAGAACAGGCTCTTCTAGAGGGATATAAAGCAACGCCAAGTCCTTTGAGTTTTAAGCTGTTGCTTGTAGTACTCTGGCGAATGGTTTTGTTAATGTAACTATTAGGGTTTAGGGCTAAGCATAGTAGGGTATCTAATCCCAGTTTGGGTCTTAGCTATTGTGTCTTCAGGGTATTAAATCCACTTTTGTAGTATATTTTATTTCAGCTGAAGTTTTTTACAACTTAGTTGGAGTTTAGCTTTATTGAGGGCAGACCTTAAACACTCTTTATGCTGAGCTCTATTAGCTTGGGTTAATTGTATGGCCATGGTGGCTGGCACGAAATTGACCAACCCCAAATATTAGTATAATTTAGTTAAACTTTTGTTTATTACTAAAGATTTATCACTGCTGTTTCCCGTGGGGGTGTGGTTGAACAAGGTGTTTTGAGCTGCACTTGTGCATGCTTGATACCTGCTTCTTTTGATCCAGGTGATCTAGAGGGCATTTTCACTGGGGCAAGGATGCTCACATGTGTAATCTTACTAAGAGCTAATAAAAAGGCCAGGACCAAACCTATCTGTTTATGGTATTGTGTGGGCCCATCTAGGCATTTTCAGTGTCTTGCTTTGAATAGTTAAGCTATATTAACTATATAAATACTTAAATGTAAAATTAAAATATAAAAAAGAAATAAGTATGAATGGTTGTTTACAGTTCTGGAAATTCAGGGTCTTTAAAATTGAATTGGCAGAGGTTTGGCCAAGAGGGTTACTTATAATTAGAGTATAATTGATTTAGGACATAATATATGGGGCAGTGTTTTCAGAGGGATATACTCAAAGTATCATATTAGTATTAGGGCAGAAGTATAGTTATTGCATTTATTGTATGAAATGGAGGATAAATTTGGTGGGAGGGTCTTAGATTTTTTAGAAAAATTACATCAATCGAGGGGTAGCTGTTGGGGTGTTCATGGTTAAAATACGATTTCTCGGCTCTGACTGGGTTGCATTTTAGTCTTTCGTTTTTGGGGTTTGGCAAAGGTACATTTACCTAGGTTGATGGTAAAGTCAAAGATGGGGGAGGGGGTGTTGCAGATTCAGTCAGAGATAGTTCTTGAAATCGTACATGCATCAATGTACAATTTTTCCAGTGAAAAAAGAGTCATTATTCATGTTGACATCAGCACTGTTAGGTGAAAACTGGGGACAAATGTTTTCTATACCTGAAAAACGACATAAAGATAAACTAGCCTAAAGCAAGATTTTTGTACTTTTGCACATGAGGGAAAAATCAAATACTGGCCTTTCTATTCACTTCAGTTATGCAGTTCTTAACGTGACATTAACTATTTTCTTTAAAGATAGCTTTCAAGCTACTTCCAGGAGGCTATTTGACATCCAGACCATAGTTTCAAGCCAGAATATTAAATTATTCATTTTTTTTGTAAATTCCATTCGTTTCTTAGGTTTTTTGAGTGTTGGTTTTATTTTTAGTAAAATTATACACAATTTTTGTTTTCTATTTTAACCCCCCTTTTAATAGGTTCACTTGATTTAATGTGTTCTGACCTTGGACTGTCTTTTGGTTTCTTGGAGCACTAGAAAGTAGGGTGTGTTTAAAAAACTTTTTTATTGTATATGCTTGGAAGTCTATCTCCAAAGTCTCTACAGAGGTCTAACGGAATGTAAGCAGAAGGGTGACTCTTAGACTTCTGGTTTTAGTCCATTGCATAAAAGTGAAACTTTGGTGTTATTTGCAAACCTTTAATGTCATCTGAATACAGTTCTGCTAGTAATGTCCCCTCCTCTTATGTTTCTATTATAGATGAAGGGCAACCACAGGTTTGAACGAAAATAAGCTGAAACAATGTAAACTGGTTTTATCTAAGATATTTGACTTAAAAAGATCTTAATAAAGTTTTACAGTTTTTTTCCCAAAGAATTCTTGCACATCTTTTGTTAATTTTATTTCCAAGTATTTGAGACTATTGAAAATTGTGGTTGGGTGTAGTGGCTCACACCTGTAATCCCAGCACTTGAGATGCTGAAGCAGGAGGATTGCTTGAGCTCAGGAGACTGACACCAGCCTGGGCAACATAGGCTCTATGAAAATGAATGAGGAATGCATGAATGTTTGCATGTATGTATGTAGTTGTAGTCCCAGCTACTCTGGATGCTGAGGTGGAAGGGTCCCTTGAGCCCAGGAGGTGGAGCATGAGGATGAGGTTAATCATGTTCAGGTCATTGCAATTTCAGTCTGGGTGACAGAGGGAGACTTTGTTTTGGAAAAAAAAAAAAAAGGAAAAAAGTATTTTGAAATTTTGTGTTCTGATTGAACTAGTGTATGCAAGTGTGATATTGTGAAATACATATTTGGTCCTCTATCCTGTTTGATGGCATACAACTGAAAATTTTAGAATCTTCAAGAAGTGACTTTTTTTTTTTTTTTTTTTTTTTTTGAGACAGAGTCTCGCTCTGTTGCCAGGCTGCAGTGCAATAGCACGATCTCGGCTCACTACAACCTCCGCCTCCTGGGTTCAAGTGATTCTCCTGCCTCAGTCTCCCGAGTAGTTGGGATTACAGGTGTCCGCCACCACGCCCAGCTAATATTTGTATTTTTAGTAGAGATGGGGCTTCACCATGTTGGCCAGGATGGTCTCGAGCTCTTGACCTCGTGATCCACCCGCCTTGGCCTCCCAAAGGAAGTGACACCTTTTATATGCTAGTGAGTTGACTGAGGCTGGCGGTCCCTAGGTAGTTCTGAGATGGGGAATTAGAGGGATGGGACTTTCAGCCCCACCCCCAAACTTCAGGGAAGGGAGAGGGGCTTTTCTGTGATGAAAACTTTTTATCTCTTTAATCATCCTCTTTCTCCTCCAGACTTTTCTATTCTGGAAGGGTTGTATGCAAGAGAGACAAAAGCATTTTCAGAAACCACATTTTAGTATAATTTAAGTGAAAATATTCATTACGTTTAAGAAATGGTCAGGATAAAATTCTGAATTTTTAAAAAATTAAAAAATGGGTTTACAGAACCTCCATCCCTTTTGTCTCTATCATTTATCCAGAGAATCATGGAAAACTGCAATCCCTGGCTTGTGGCTGCTGCACTGAGTAGCCAAACTGCTGGACCTCTTCTGTCAATATCGTCACACATCCATATGTATTAACCAAGAAACGCAAGGCTGTTTTACACTCCCCGTTTTTTCATCTCCAAGAAATTTCCTTCAAGCCCCTTGCAGTAAATTCACAGAGTTAAAAGTATCATGGACAAGAGAGATCCTGGCTCAGATTTTGGGAGGTGGCTGCAGTAGCTGCAGCCCAGCTGAAAACAAGGCTGGAATGTGTCTTCACATCCCCAACTCCCCTTTCCGAGACAGGGTTTTGCTCTTTTGCCCAGGTTGGAGTACACCAGGGGGCTCACAGCTCACTGCAACCTCGGACTCCTGGGCTCTAGTGATCCTCCTGCCTCACCTTCCTGAGTAGATGGGACTACAGGCACGTGTCACCTCGCCCAACAAATTTTTAAAATTTTGTAGAGCAGGTGGGTCTCACTATGTTGCCCAGGCTAGTCTTGAACTCCTGGCCTCAAGTGATCTCCTGTCTCATCTTCCCAACGTGCTGAGATTACAGGTGGGAGTCACTACACCTGGCTTGTTTTTCCTGTTTTTTGTTTTTTGTTTTTTTTTTTTCCTTAAGGCTTAAGGTTGATCTAAGGCTTACTCAAGCCAAGGAAACTGATTTTTTTCCCTTCCACTTGGAGGAAAGTGCAATTCAAACGTTCAGGAATTTTTGGCTACTCAAAGCTCTTTGATATTTGGGTCCTTTCTCTACCTACCTGCAGGAGAAGACAAAAACCAAAGTCAGCATCTGGCTGCAGTTTTCCCCTTTCCGTCATCCAGCACAGAACAGCGGTTAAGGGATCCAGTGAGCCAGCTCTCTTGCAGTTGGAGGGATTATTGTTAAATGCTGGGAGTACATATATTTCTCATAACAGACAACAGCTGAGATGCAGCTTCACATTATGGGGAAATCCATAGTCTCCCAGGTGTGACAGCTTCATCATCTCTACCCCTTCACTCTTCCTTTATTGGAAGAAAGCTTTCACCATATTTTAGTGAGTCAGAGCCTTGCTGGTGACTCACACTGTTGCTGCCACTGTGTCAGGGATCCCCAAGGCCACCCTCACTTTCAGTGATTCCCTGGCATTCTCTGCCACCCTTCTGCATACACTGCTCATAACCGAAGCCAGCCCCCTCACCTCGGCTCAGGATCCCATGCCTCCCGCCTGCTCGGGGGCTTTGTTCCTGCAAAAAAGGGAAAAGAGTATTTTGAAATTTTGTGTTCTGATTGAACTAGTGTATGCAAGTGTGATATTGTGAAATACATATTTGGTCCTTCTTTCTCCTGAACCATCAGCTGCTCCCTCTATATTGGATCATTCCCCAAGCTAAGGTGAAACTCACCTTTTTCTGCCATGTCCTTGTATAGCTACTAACATATTTATCTGCTGCCATTGAAAGCAAAACTGCATCAACAAAAACAACTCACTGCATTGGAATCAATTTTCAAAATTATCTGGAAAGGAAAAGGAACCAGAATAGCCAAAACAATTCTGAAGGATAACTTTGGGGAATTCATGCTGCATAATGTCAAGATTCACATTAATTGTCTTATTTATTTATTTTATTAATATGATTTTTAATCATCCAGCCCCATATGTCAATTATGTTAATTCTATAGGACTCAAGACACTGTGCTGTTGGAGAAAAAATTAACAGATCAGAATAGAGTCCAGCAACAGACTCATAGCCATAGTAAATTGATTTTCAGAAGATGTGCAAAGGCAATGGAGAAAAATTGTCTTTTCAAGAAATTCTGTTGTTTTCCTTATGCTTCTTGGCCACTACATTAATTGTTTTTTATTCCCCTGTGTCCCTTCCCTTTGTTTCTCCTTTGCCCTTCAACTGCTCTTCTGTTTAAAGGTCTGTCCGTCCCACCACAGTGTGACAGCCTCCACAGCAAGTACCATGTGTTGTTGGTTGGTCTTCCCATTTCCAGCATCCCAGATATTTCCTGTAATGTGGCAGGTATCAATGCATGTCTACTGAACTGACTAATCAGTCTTCTGTAATGATCCTAACAGAAAATCACCTCCTCTGTTTTGGACTCATTATTGGAGATGGTATGTTTCTAGGCACCTTACATATGGTGTTTGGTTTTGTGCCAGACACTCTAGGGTAATGGCTCTGCCATGGTGTCCTGGAGCTCTTGCAGGTCACCACATAGGCCACATAGGCAAAGTCAGGCTGCAGGCTAACCTGAGTCTTGGCAGAATACCTCGAATCTTGTTGGAGCAAAGGGAGATACGCAGCATGGTGGGAGATGCCACAAGTACTTTCTCACCAGCTCCCTATCTTCTTGAAGGCCAACACGAGGCCATTCTTCATTCATCTTCCTAGTTTCAGTTAACCACAGGCCTTTCCTCATCTTAGGGTACAGTTGTAAAGTATAAAAGTGCTCACTGCCTTAGGATATGTCTGTGGGCTCCTCATAGGCAGAGAGATCCACCATCTGTGCTGTCTGTCACTGAGTACCTTCAAATTAGCATCATACTATGGGGCACGATGCTGTTCTTGCTTTTGCTGTGTCTTCAAGCAATCAACTACTTGGATCCATCTGGGCTCATTGTCTCCCTATTGGTCAAATCTATGGATATGTGACAAGCCAAACTAACAGCTGCAGTGGTGATCCTTGTGGTCCTGTTCGCCACCACAGGGCTGCTGAGGGAATGCTTGAGCACTTGACACACTAATGTATTCAGTGGTGTGTGGTGTTGCCTGACCAGAATGTTGGCCTGTTCTTCACGGCATCACACACAGCAAACAAGTTTTCAGCACATACTATTGACTTAGGGTTGGCCTTGTCACACCTTGGTTATTTACAAATCAACTTTAGAATTGATGTCATGTCTGACATCAGCTACACTGCGATTTAATTAACATAATTTATTTAAATCAAATAAGTTTCTGAACTGATATTCATTTAAAAAGGTAAGTAGATATCCCTGCTTGACATTCAAAAGCAGTTATCACATACTAGAAATATAATTGTAAAGAAAACTGGAATGAAAAAATTTTGAAATTTTAGAGGAAATAAGGAAATATAGCTAGTAAACCAAATTTATTTGCAATGTAATGCCTAGTTGGTATGTTATTTCATTGATTTTTCATAGGAATAATTTAGTGTAAATATTCTCATTTCTAATTTAGAAATGGGGAAACTGTTCCAAAGGATATAAGTATCTTGCCTGACACCTCAATGCCAGTGTGTGAGAGGCAGGAGGGAAACCCATGGCTACTTCATGCCATATCCTGTAAAGCAACAGTGTAGGTAGGACCCAAGTCATCTTGCCTCAGCAAGTTGCCCTGGTTACTTTCCCCTTTCTTCTACCTAGGCCCTAATTCTTTCACCCAGCTTTGCAGCCTGGGGACTTCTCTTATATTTTGTGGCAAATGGGTTACCCTGAGAAAGGATGCAGATGAGGAGACACAAAGGGTGAGGTATGTTGGAAGGGGGAGGGAGCTTCATGTGTTCAGCTAGCTGGAAGCTCTCTGAACCCTGTCCTTTTGAGTTTTGATGGAGGTTTTCATTATGTAGGTGTGATTGATTAAACCATTGGCCTGCCATTGGTGATCAACTTAACCTTCAGCCCCTCTCCCTTCCCTGAGGGTTAGGGGTGGGGCTGAAAGTTCCAACCCTCTATCCCCATTCTAGAGCTACCTTTAGGTCATTTAGACAGTGTATGGGTCAGAAATATCCATAGATTGATCTTTGTTACTGCTTTTCTTCTTCTAGCTTTAGGTTTAGTTTGTTCTTGTTTCTCTAGTTCCTTGAGGTGTGACATTAAGTTGTCAATTTGTGCTCTTTCAGACTTTTTAATGTAGGCTTTTAGCACTGTAAACTTCTCTCTTAGCAGTGCTTTTGCTGTATCCCAGAGGTTTTGATAACTTGTCTCAACATTACTCAATTCCAGGAATTTTTAAATTTTCATCTTGATTTTATTATTAACTGACATATCAGTTAAGAGCAGATTATTTAATTTTTATGTATTCATGTAGTTTTTAGGGTTCTTTTTGGAGTTGATTTCTAGTTTGATTCCACTGTGGTCTGAGAAGATACTTGATATAATTTTGATTTTTAAAAATTTATTGAGACTTGTTTTGTGACCTACCATATGGTCTATTTTGGAGAACGTTCCATGTGCTGATGAAAAGAATGTATATTCTGCAGATCTTTGGCAGAATTTTCTGTAATATTTTTTCAGTCCCTTTGTTCTAGTGTGTCACTTAAGTCCATTGTGTCTGTTGACTTTCTGCCTCTAAGATCTGTCTGGTGCTATCAGTGGTGTGTTCAAGTCTCCCACTATTATTGTTTTGTTTTGCTATCTGTCTCATTTCTTAGGTCTAGTGGTAATTGTTTTATGAATCTAGGAACTCCAGTGTTTGGCGCATATAACTTTAGGATTCTATTATCTTCTTGTTGATTTAATCCTTTTGTCATTATATGGTGACCATCTTTGTCTTATTTATTTATTTTTTTCTGTTGTTGCTTTGAAGTCTGTTTTGTCTGATATAAGAATAGCTACTCCTGTCTGGGAGCAGTGGCTCATACCTGTAATCCCAGCACTCTGGGAGACCAAGACGGGTGAATTACCTGAGTTCAAGGGTTCAAGACCAGCCTGGCCAACATGGTGAAACCTCATCTCTACTAAAAATAAAAAAAAATTAGCTGAGCATGGTGGCGGACGCCTGTAAACCCAGCTACTCAGGAGGCTGAGGCAGGAGAATTGCTTGAACCCAGGAAGCAGAGGTTGCAGTGAGCTGAGATCACACTTGCACTCCAGCCTGGGCAGTAAGAGTGAAGCTCCATCTCAAAAAAGAAGAAGGAAAAAAAAGAATACCTACTCCTGCTTGCTTTTGATTTCCATTTTCATGGAGTACCTTTTTCCACCCTTTTACCTTGAATTTGTATGAATCATTCTGTGTTAGGTGAGTCTCTTGAAGACAGTAGGCATTTATATTGTGATTTGTTATCAATTCTGCCATTCTGTATCTTTTAAGTGGAGGGTTTAGACCATTTACATACAATGTTATTATTGAGATGTGAGGTACTGTTCTCTTCAGCATGTTCGTTATTACCTAGATTTTTTTTTTATCATTGTGTTATTGTTTTATAGGCTCGATGAGTTTTAAGCTTTCAAGAAGTCCTATTTTGGTGTGTTTTGGACTTTTCTTGCAAGGTTAAGAACTCCTTTTAGCATGTCTTGTAGTGATAGTGCTTTTAGTGCTAGTGACAAATTCCTTCAGCATTTGTTTGTCTGAAAATGACTTTACTTCTCCTTCATTTATACACTAGTTTTGTGGGATACAAAATTCTTGGCTGACAGCTATTCTGTTCAAGGAGGTTGAAGACAGGGCCCTAATCCCTTTCTGGCTTGTAAGGTTTCTGCTGAGAAGTCTGCTGTTAGTCTGATAGGTTTTCCTTTGAAGATTACCTGCTACTTTTGTCTTGGTGCTCTTAGAATTCTTTCCTTCATGCTGACTTTAGATAGCCTGATGACTATATAGTTTGGTGAAGATCTTTTCGTAGTGAATTTCGCATGATTTCTTTGAGCTTCTTAGATTTGGATATCTAGATCTCTAGCCAGGTCCAGGAAATTTTCCTCAATTATTCCCTTAAATAAGTTTTCCAGACATTATTTTCTCTTCTCCCTCAGGACCATCTTAGGATTGACCGTTTTACATAATCCCTTATTTCTTGGAGACTTGGTTTATTTTTATTCTTTTTTCTTTATTTTTGCCTGATTGGCTTAATTCCATCGTCCTGGTGCCATGTTATTCCCTCTGTTCTGACGGAAACATTTCTATTCTTTCAATGTAAATAAAAAGTTTGAGGGTACTTCTTTTAAATTGTAAACCTGTGGTTTATAGGCAGAATATCATCGACCACTTTGGGACATTTTGGAAGTTTCCAAGGACAGCTGTGATTGTTGGAATGATTGGCCGGGGCTACCAGCAATGGGGGCTTAAGGTTACAGGGAGGCAAATGTCTTTTTCCAGAGTCTTAAAACAACTGTACTTTTGATACATGTCAGTCTCTGTAAACTGAGGGAAGCTTGTGTGTTGCTTCATCTGTGAAATTAAAAAGACTGTCAATTGAGAAAAATGATGAGATAAGTCTCAATCATTTTAGGAGATTTATTTGCATACCTGGGAAACAGGTCTATGCCTTTCTCCAAAGATGATTTTGAGGACTCCCAAATTTGAAGGGGAAAGGGCAGGATACTGAGACGTACAGAATTTCATGAAAGAGGGGGGAAGGCAAAAATAGTCATTCATGTTTTTGTCTGGCTCACTGAATCTGCATTTTTTTATATGAGATGCATAGACAAATAGGACAGAGGAAAAATGCAGGGAATCTGCATTTTGCATAAGATAACAGACAAAAATGGGGCAAGGGAACAATCAGATATGCATTTGTATCTTGTGGGCTGGGGGTGACTGCAACTGTAAAGGTAAGCTATCAATTTACATTGCCATGGTGAAATTTTAACAGAAACACCTTGAAAGATTTTGCTGCTCACTAGGAATTTCCTTGTGGGCAAAACATGGGGGAGGCATGTAGCTTTTCATCTTGTAGCCATCTTATTTAGGAACCAAAAGTGGGAGACAGGTCTGCATGACCCAGTTCCCAGCTTGAATTTTCCCTTTGGCTTAATGAGTTTGGGGTTCCAAGATTTAATTTCCTTTAACATTTTCCCACCCCCTGACTTCTTTTTTAAAGTCTTTTGGAGAAAGCGTTTTAAAAGAAATTGAATCTCTTGTCCCAGGTTTTGTCTGATCGCTCAAGGCCAGGATGGTTTATTTCTGTACAGGTAGGTCCAGAGTTATTAGGAAAGCTCATTTCTAGAAGGTTGTGAGGTCTCATGTCCTATGGAAAAAAAAAGTACGGGGAGGAAGGGAGAAAAACAACAAACAAAAGAACAACTCCAGAAAATCGATATAGTCCACATTACTCTGAAGTCCATACATCAGTAGGCAGGCATAAAAGTGGCTTATGTAAGTAAATAGGTTGCTGTTAATTTCTTCTCATGTTTAGGTTGTCTGGCTTCAATTTGCAGGGCTTTACAAAAGCATAGCTTAGCTTTTGGTGACTCAAAATTAGGAAAAATGGGAAAAAAAGAAGGAAAAAAATTGAAAACATTATTTTGAAGACTTGTAGCCAAGAGAAAATTAGAATTTGGTCCAAACTGTAGAGAACAATAAAAATTGAAAAGCACTGGGCAAGACTAGAAACTAACAATAGGTGTACTATAGTTTTTTTGAAACATTATTTTTCCTTCTCCAGTTTCCGATTTTTACTAAGGACTAATCATGGTAAGACTGATTTACTTTATTACAGTTGACCTAATTATTTGTATATAGCACAGCAAGAATAATTAATTTTTACATAGGCTTTTAAATTGGCTTTGATGGAACTTTGTTCCATGGAAGGAATTTCACATAAGACTTTTTGAAAGCTAAGCCTAACCATGGATTTGTGCCATCAAATATCTATGAATTGGGTACCTTTCCTTCCCTCTTGAAGTTCCAGGATAAACCTGGGGCTTCTGGGCCTGTCAGAAAGTGACATTCTTTACTTACCACAGGTCAGAAACTCTGTACAGGGACCATACACGCAAAATATGAGGCCAATTTTTCCAAGAGCTTTATTTGCTCCACAAGTCAAGTTTGATTCCTTAAAGGGAAGCACACCATTCCAGTCAAAGCCTTGGTAATCAGTTTCTCCAATTGTACACTGTTACAAATGGAAACAGATTCTTATTGCACTTTTGCAAATACTGAATTGCCGTAAGTTAAGAATACTTACAAATAGTTCCAAATCAGGTAGAGATAAACAAATAAGGAGATCAGGTAGAGATAAATAAATATGCTCCAGATTTTTTCATAGGAGTATACTAAATTGTTAAAAGCTGTCAATAGCTCAAAAGAGAAGATTCAAGACTCTGAAAAACAAAACAAAGGATCAGGAACATTTTAAACAAAAAGTCAAAAGATTAGTTCAGTTCATGCAGTTAATTCATGTTCTGCTTGATACTCATGAACATTTTATCTATGAATCCTGAAAGTTTTCCTCTATTTTGATGTCACAGTCTCCAAAGTTACCAGAAACCTGAATATAAAATCTGTTAGAGTTTTATAGCTCATTATAAAACCACCTTCTAAAGAAGACCAAAACAACACAATTGCCCATGGATGACCAAAAGTTTTAGGGCAGCCATAGTGAAAGACATAATTGACAAGGAAATTTGTTACCTCTGTGACACAATAATTTTAACAAAACCATTACAATTATTACTGATAATGTACACTAAGTCATATTAGAATTATAGGAGTTTCCCATAATTTTGGAACACATGCCAATTACATATTTATAAAAATACAGCCCAAAGAAAACCAAACACCATTCCATATTTGACAATGCTTCCCGTATAATTTTTATACCAGATAAGCCAAATTATGTCATTTTTGGACCTTAGGGAACCCAATATCTTAAAGGATTAATTAGGTCAGAAAAAGATATAATTTATAATCTGATTTTCTAAAGCTTGTTAAATATTAAAGGTTTAAAACACTTGATATTACAAAATAAGATTACAGGTTATTTTAAAGTCATTCATTTAACCAAAGTGATAACTCAAGGATTTTTTTAAAAGGTGAAAACCTTCATTCTTTGAGAGAGGAGACAATTTTCCAAAGAAGAAGCCCTAATAAAAACAGCATGCAGCCAATTAAATTTGTTTTTTAAAATTTTGTACACGGTTTATACAATTTAATCTTGATTATAAAATATAACTTCCATAAACTTTTTATAACAGGAGTTGGTTAATGCTTCAAGAAAACCTTGTTAATCTGACACAGGGGTCCATATGCTGGTCTTGCATCAGTGTGCCTTTAACATTAATGATTAATTTAGAGAAAATGAACTTATTTTATCTTTTAAAACTGACCCTTACAACCTCACATGCTCACCGCTTCTGCAATAGTCCCTGGGCCTTGAGGAGTTGAATGGCTTTAATTTCTGGCTTTGTGTCTCAGGAATGCAGTTTATTTTGATTGGCATCTTCTACAGGGCCTGAAGATCAGGCTCTAACTGCTGTCAGTGTTCAAGATTTGTCAGGACTTGGTGTTCTTTTTAGACCCAGGCGTTAAAGCCCTGTAACTTAATGTCACAAGTACTTTAAAAGCACATACAGAAAGATACAGGGATGTAATAACCTTAACTTAAAAAAATTTTAAATCTCAGTTTTTTCCTAAGCAAAATCAAACAATAATAATGGCATAGAAACATTTCAATAAAACGTAAAATCTGTTAGGCCAGTTACCAAAGGGCAAAATTAAAAACCTTCAGCAGTGCACAGAATGTTGTGTTGGAAGAAAGCATTTCCTTTAGACCTTTAAGAAAACATGCCTTTTAAAAGGGAAGAGAAAGCTGAAAAGTGGTGAGATGCAATAAAAGTTGAACTTTGGGTTAAAAAAGTTAAAATCTCTTATAATTCATTAAGAGTAAAATTGGCTCGTGCCTGTAATCCCAGCACTTTGGGAGGCTGAGGATGGTGGATCATCTGAGGTCAGGAGTTTGAGACCAGCCTGGCCAACATGGGAAAACCCCGTGTCTACTAAAAAAATATACAAAAATTAGCTGGGTGTGGTGGCATGGGTCTGTAATCCCAGCTACCTGGGAGGCTGAGGCACTAGAATCACTTGAACCTGGGAGGCAAAGGTTGCAATAAGCCGAGATCATGCCAGTGAACTCCAGCCTGGGCAACAGAGTAAGACTCTGTCTCAAAAAAATAAAATAAAATAAAATAAAATAAAATAAAATAAAATAAGTAAATTAACCCGTTAAGAAAGTTTTATTGTTTTAAGCAATAATTTAGTATGTAAATGCTGTTTTACATTAAACCCAATCTCTAGAAACAGCATTTTAATTTTCCTTTAATTATAAACAATTTGATAACATAATTTTTAAATAAATCCTCTTATTGTGACTTACACAGACCATTCATGCCATGCTTGGACTTTCTGGTTTGTTCTGAGCATCCCTCCTCTTAAACAACCAGTCATTTTATTTTAGGACTAAATTTACCATACAAGATTCTTTCTCACATAAAATTATTTCTCTTTAATCTTTCTTACAACAAAAAAACTTCTTTATTTTTATAACTTTCTTTACACCTTTTTTACTTCCTGGTTCCTTTACTTTCTTTTACACATAACCTTTAAATAAGCTTTGAATTAGACAAAACTTGTTCATCTTTTTAAAAAAGGACACACTTCTTTGTCAAGAATGTTTTCCTACAGTATGTTTTTATTGGAAAATACCCAAATAATGAAATATTTATTATTTAATTTAATATAGCTTTATATTCTAAATTATGTCAAGTTTGTTTATAAGTATTTATCCCATTACATTTACCCAATTATTTTATTTTAATTGCTTACCTAGATTATTTATGAAAACTGTGATAGTCATGATTTAAAGTTATGAAACCACCATTGCAAAATTGTAATTGAGAGAGTGAAAAAGATATGATCTAACTAACTCCATCCTGCTTCTAACCTCCAAACTGTCCTTGTTCATTGCTGGACTTTGGGAGGATAGTTTATAGTTTCACTTTGAAACAAATACAATAACAGTTCTTTTCCAAAACAAACTTCCTTACTGCCTGTGGACTAGACTGCCTAAAGCCACAGGATTAGAAATTATGGTAATCTTACTAAATTCAAGATGCAGCTATTTTTATTAAACCAATATCAATGTCTGATTTATTAAAAATTGCAAAAGCAAAGATTATTCTGGTTTGGGCTGGATTTATAGTTTTGTAACTGCTATGCTAAATTTTGCCACTGTATAGTATTTGGCAGGGATAATTGCGAAATTGGTTGATTTTGGTTGATAAATGCAACCAAAAAGTAGTGAAACATTGTGTAAACAACACATAAATAGAGAGACATATTAGGCATGCTGATAGAAATACATCTTATGGATTAATACAGACTCCCCTTCTTTTTTCCTATCTTAGACTTTCAGATTCTTAATAACCTGTTTTCCAACCCTAGGCAGTTATTAGCTAAATAAGCTTAAATTTGTATATTAAAGGAAACAACTTGTGAAAATCAAATAGCAAAATTTACATTATAAGGTACAGAGAAAAAAAGTCTGGTGGTGCTAGAGGGAGACACGTTTATTTTTCTTTGAGCCAAATTAAACATAGAATTACAGAAATTTATCATAGGATTGTATAGGGAGACCAATTTTATTTAGGTAGGGATTACCTATCTGTTAACTGGATCTCAGCTTTGGGCAGAGCCCACCAGTCTGAATCCTGGGTCTCCAAAAAAATGGAGAATCATTTTGAGGTTAGACCACATGATGCTTTTACAGTGCGCTTAATTTTTTTTTAACAAAGACATTTCTAAGTGTCTAAACTGCACTCTTCCTTAAAAACTCTGGAGTAGCCTCTGTTGCAGTAGCTATTAATGAAGAAAACAGAATTCAGTCAACTGAGAAGATAAAAAAAACTTTTGCTCAAAAAAACAAGGTCCTAGGAGAGAAAACAAAAAACAAACACAAAGACGTGAAGGCCTTTAAATGCAAACAGGCACACATGCACACATACACACACATCTTGGATGTTAGTTTTTAATTAAGCTTTTAACCATTGAGCTCCTTTTAAAAAATCTTTTAAAATCTCATTACTATATTTCAGTTAGAACAAATTGCTGCTCTTTCAGAAGTACCAAGTATCAAACCAGAAAGGATTTGATTTAGAACCAAACCTAGGCTGTCATGGTGGGGAAAAAAAAGAAGGCAGAACCTTAGCTATTGAACTGCAGCATGGTTGAGGGGAGAGAGGGGACAGCCATTGCATTCAGTTTGGCATGGTTAGCCAAAAAATGTGGCTTTGTTATGGAAATAAAGCCTCTTAAGTAGTCAAAATAAAAAATCTTTCCTTTTGTTTTTATTTTTCTTTTGTTGGCTGTTTTTCTCCCTGCAGTACACCACCTTTCATTTAGTAGGAATTTGGCCACTTTAGAGGCCTTGTTCCCCATCATTTGGAACTTTCCTTCAGATTTGATGAAGTCAGATAGAGTTGGCCAAACTCAATAGGAAAAAGATTGAAACAACATCAAAAACAGAAACAAACAACAGCAGAAAAACACTTAAGCAAACAAATGAATGAAACAAATTATATGATGACTTGAGTGCTCTAAAGTAAGGAGAAATTAAGACCAGCTGGTTGTTAATCTTAACTTTAGCCAAGACAAACCCCAATTCAGTTACTTACCTAGGGATGGGTCTCAGGCTGTAGACTGCTGTCTACCATCCTATAAGAAGGAAAACAAAAACAAAAACAAGAAAACAACAACAACTCATCTTCCATTTTGGAATCGAGCTACCTGCCTTCCATAGTTATGAAAACAGGAAATCTTGCCTTTGTCATGGGAAGCAAGTAAAACTCCAAAAAATAAGAGTTGTACAGCAAAATAAACTTTAGATCTCAACCAAATTTTGGGAGATGAGGGATTCTCTGGAGACGGTGCTCTCAGACCTCAGAAAATTGTCCTATTAGTTTGAGCTGTAAAGTTAGCTCATGCTAGTACCAAGCAACAACAGGAGATTTGTCACAGGTCGGGGCATCTCTACTCACAATCCTTCCATAGTTACCAAATGTGAACCGTGAATACCGGAGACAGGTCTCAGTTAATTTAGAAAGTTTATTTTGCCAAGGTTGAGGACGTGTGCCAGTGACACAGCTTCAGAAAGTCCTGGCAACATGTGCCCAAGGTGGTTAGGGCACAACTTTTTTTAATACATTTTAGGGAGACATGAGACATCAATCAATATATATAAGAAGTACATTGGTTCCATCTAGAAAGACAGGGACAACTTGAAGCATGGAGGGGCTTCCAGGTCACAGGTAGGTGAGAGACAGATGGTTGCATTCTTCTGAGTTTCAGATAAGCTTTTCCAAAGGAGGGAATCAGAATACACATCTGTCTCAGTGAGCAGAGGGATGACTTTGAATAGAGTGGGAGGCAGGTTTGTCCTGAACAACTCCCAGCTTGACTTTTCCCTTAGCTTAGTAATTTGGGGCCCCCAAGATTTTCCTTTCACAGTATAAAACCAAGCTGTGCCCTGCCCACCTTGGGCACATGTCATCAGGACCTCCTGAGGCTGTGTCATGGATGTATCCTTAACCTTGGCAAAATAAACTTTCTAAATTGATTGAGACTTGTCTCAGATACTTTTTGGTTTACAGGATAAACAGGAATGGGCAAATTTAAATATACTCTTCCATATCCTTTTAGTCAGTGTTGTAGTCCTGAGACTAGATCAGTCCAGTTAAACAGCTGTATCCATTAGGAGGTGACATTGCAAATGGACAAGGCTTCTGTATATCATGAAGACAAACAAATTTTTAATAAGAGGCATTTCTATAGAGACAGAAGAAAAACAAAGGTTAATGTTGAGCACAATTTATCCAGATATCTTTAGTCATAGAGGAAGAAGGCAGTGACAGTCTGACACTTTTTTCTCTGGCCTATATTACAAGGCGTAAGCTTCGGCTTGCAGGCCATCAGTAAAGCGGCAGTAGCAATTTCATTGAGGAAAAGTCAGAAAAATAAAAGAAAAATTTGAAAGCATTAGGATGGGGATTGTAGCCCAGAAAGAATTCAGGATTCAGTCCAAATTGTGTAACTACCCAGTGGGTTCACCTTGCCCACTGCCTGGACAGGGCCAATTTATCAAGACAGAGGAATTGCAATAGTAAAAGAGTAATTCACGCAGAGCTGGCTATGTGGGAGACTGGAGTTTTATTATTACTCAAATCAGTTTCCCTGATAATTTGGGGATCAAAGTTTTTAAGGATAATTTGGTGGGTAGGAGGTCAGTGAATCAGGAGTTCTGATTGGTGGAGTCAGAGATTAAATCACAGGGAGTTGAAGCTGTCCTCTTGTGCTGAGTTAATTCCTGGATGAGGCCCACAAGACCAGATGAACGAGTTTATCTGTGTGGTGCTAACTGGTCCATCGAGTACAGGGTCTGCAAAATATCTCAAGCTCTGATTTTAGGTTTGACAATAGTGATGTTATCCCTGGGAGCAACTTGAGGAGGTTTAGAATCTTGCAATCTCCAGCTGCATGACTCCTAAACCATAATTTCTAATCTTGTGGCTAATTTGTTAGTCCTGCAAAGGCAGTCTAGTCCCCAGGCAGGAAGGGGATTTGTTTTGGGAAGGGACCATTATCCCCTTTGTTTCAAAGCTAAACTATAAACTAAGTTCCTCCCAGTTAGTTCAGCCTACACTCAGGAATGAACAAGGGCAGCTTAGAGGTTAGAAGCAAGACAGAGTTGCTTAGGTCAGATCTCTGTCACTGTCTCAGTTACAATTTTGCAATGGTGACTTCAGTTGCAGAAAATAATAAAAATTCAAAAACAGTGGATGAGACTAAAATATACCAACAGGTATACTACAGTTTTTTTTCTGAAACATAATTTTTCTCTCTCCAGTTCCTGCTTTTACTAAAGACAAATCACAGTGGGACAAATTCATTTGCAAAATAAGTTTTAGTTTTATTATACTTGGCCTGAGTATTTGCATAAAGTCAGCATATTGTTTGCCATTATAGGCTCTTTTAAAAATTGGCTTTGCTGGAACTTTATTCCATAAGGAATCTCAGATTAGACTTCAAAACCTTGAGCTCAGTTTTGGATTTTTCTGTGCCTACAAATACTTGTATTAATTGGGCAAATTCCACACCTTGAAGTCCCAAAGTAATTTGGAACTCCTGGGCCTGTCAGAAATGGACACTCTTTACTTACCACAGGTCAGGAACCCTGTACCAGGACTGTGTAGACAAGATATGAGGCCAGCTTTCCCAGGGGGCTTTTATCGGCTCTATAAATCAACTTTGTTTCAATCTATTTATGTCTGAAAGTATGCCATTTCAGTCAAAGCCTGGGTAAAATAGCCAGTGTCTCCAATTGTGACAAAAGAAAACAGGTATTTATTGAACATATGCAAATAATTTTACCACCATAAATTAAGTATACTTATGGATAGTTTTCAAATTCTGGAGAAATCAGCTAGAGAGAAAGAAATATGCTTCAAATTTTGCTCACAGGAATTTACTTTATCCATTGTTAAAATCTATAAATAGTTAAAAGGAGATAAAGGTTTTCTGAACTCTGAAAAACAAAAAATTCGCAATGTTTTCAACAAAAAACCATAAAAGATTATTTTAGTCTTCCATTAGTTCAGTCTATGTAATTAACTTCTGTTCTGCTTGATATTCATGAACATATTAGCTCTCTATGGGACTCTTGGAAGTTTTTTTCCTCTATTCTAGGGTCACAATCTCCAAAGTTATCAGAAACATGCATTCAGGAGCACCTGTCGTAGTCCTATAGCTGATAATGAAACCACCTTGAAAATAACCAAAGTGAAACAATTGCAGATGACAAAAGCCTTAGAACAGCCATGATAAAGTCTAGTCATCTCTGTGGCACACAATAATTTAATATAATGATCATAATTATTACTGATAACATATACTGAGACATAACAGAATTACAAAAGTCTTACATTGTTATGGAATACATACCAATAACACATTCATATAAATGCAATCTAAAGAAAACCTAATAGTATTTCATACTTGACAATGTTTCTTGTACTATTTTAATATACCAAATAAGCCAAATTTGTCTTTTGGACTTTGGGGTAACTAATATCTAAATGGTTAACCAGATTTTTAAAAAGGCTTAATTTAGAATTTAACTTTGGAAAGCTCGTCAAGTATCAAAGGTTTAAACGCTTGATATTATAATATAAAATCCCAGGTTGCTGTAAGTCATTTGTTTTGCCAAAATGATAACTCAAAACATTTTTAAAGGCAAAAATCTTTACTCATTGATAGAGGAGAGACTCGGTTTTCCAAGCGGGACCCAATAAAGACAGCAAAAAGCCAAATAAATCTGTCTCTCTGTTCCTCCTCTCTTTTTTTTTCTGTCACTTATTCAAAAGGCAAACAAAAATCTTTTATTACATTTTAACGTTACATGAACATCTTGCTTAAAAGAGAAAATCAAATTTCTCCTTTGCATTAGTATATTATTCATCTTAAACGCAGTTCTTAATAAAACCCTATAGGATGGGTGCAGTGGCTCACGCCTGTAATCCCAGCACTTTGGGAGGCTGAGGCGGGCGAATTGCTTGAGTCCAGGAGTTTGAGACCAGCCTGGGCAACATGGCAAAACCACATCTCTACAAACATGCAAAAATTAGCTGGGCGTGGTGGCACATGCCTGTAATCCTAGGTATTCGGGAGGCTGAGGCACGAGAATCACTTGAGCCCAGCAGGCAGAGGCTGCAATGAGCTGAGATCACACCACTGCACTCCAGCCTGGGTGACAGAGAGAGACCCTGTCTTAAAGAAAAAAAAAAAAAAGACCATAAAAACCCCTTATAATAAAATCTACACAATCTAACTTGGTTTGACCATGAGGTAAAATTTTCATAAACCTCTTACAACCTTTTACAATTTTCTATTAAACAGCCGATCAATTCTCTAAGAAAACCCTGTTATTCAGTCACATGGGCGCAGGTCTGACCCAGCATGTGTGTGCTTTTATTTCAATATTCAATCTACAGAAAAACTAAATAACCCTTTCAAATCTTAACCAACTTGCCCATACCCACAGAGCTTCTTTTACAAGATCAACCCTTCACAAATACTTTACAACTTGCTTCAACCTTTAGTTCTGCCCCATTGCTCTTTTAGGCCAGGACAATCCTTAAAAATGTCTGAACTAGACAAAATTACATTCCCTTTAACAAATACCATATTTCCATGCCATCTTATAACCTCCCACCAAAAACATTCTACTTTCCTTCTATACCTTGCATATAAAATTGTTTTTCCAGTAGTCTCAAATACACGTGTTACAACGTTAACTCTTAGCAGCTTTCACTTTTAGTGAAAAACCTGGTAGGTAAGCAGTTTTAACAGTGTGTAAGACTGCAGAGCCCATGACTTTTCCCGGCTTAGCCAGGGTACTTGGCTAACTCCATACACCCTAGGCTTTACCTAGAATCTAGTGGTTGTAAAACAGACAAGTCAAAGAATTACTAAAAGTCATAGCATTTTATGCCCTTAAAACATCTACCAAACAGTATCTGACTTGCCTAATGTAGATCAAATGTATGAACTTTGAAGACATTTTTATTTTACTTTACCAATTATCTTTAAACTTTCTTTATTTTTCAAAAATTATCAGAATCACGTGACCTTAAGGCATTAATGTTTCTTTTTTTCTGACATTATGTTTGATTCAAGTGCTTATTTTTGTTTAAGTCAATTAACTAGAGCTCTTTTATATAAACATCACACACATAACACAGATACACGGAGAGACAGAGAATCATGAAAAAAATTCCATCAACTGATAAGTTTTTAGAGGGAGAGTGGGAGTTTTAAAACAACATATTTACACAGCCAAATATCAGCTTTAAATAAGTTGATTTCTAACTACAAAGTTCTCAAAAGAAAAATTCTTTAAAAATCTTTTATTACCAGATTTCAGCCAGGACAAATGGCCAATATTTATGGCTTCTGAATATTTTTATACTAAAAGTAACTTCCTATGTGAAATTAATAAGCCTTAAAAGGGGATGACAATCACAGATGCACGAAGTGTCTCCAAAGGGGTAGTAAGCAATTTTTACAAGATCTAGAATCTCCACAAAGGTAGTTTAGAGAAAAGAGAATTCAAGGCATGAAATCAGAAGTTGTCCATGGAGGGGAAAAGAATCAATAAATGGCAAAACTTCCAAAGGTATTAAACCCCAACTGATTCACTCTCAAAGCCAGGAATTGAACCCTGGCCACCATTGCGAGAGGGCAAAACCTAAGCAGCTGACCTAAGATACAAGGTGACTGCTGTTGTCATTCCCAGAAGGAGCATAGAGCATTTTCAAACATGCAAAAGATTTTAACTGTGGAAGAGAATTTTTTAACACTAGCCATGTCATTACTATGCATCCTCCTTTTAATTTAACCTTTTTCTTTTAGTGGTATACTCAGTTCCAGTAACAACTCAATCCAAGAAGCTTGTTAAAGTCCAGATGGTAATTTTCTAGGTTTTTACCATATAAGCACGAGGTATTTCCAGAAAGGGGGTAGAGGAGGCATCTTTATGATCCCCAAGAATTCGCTCTTAGAAATGAGCTTAAGATAGCAAAAGACTACAAAAACCCCAAAGGGATGAGACCTTTTGAGACAAAATTCACCCAAGGGCTTGACATTCGGAAGGAAGAGTATGCTGACTCATCTCAGACTCCAGGTCTTGGACTGGCCGCCTGACTTGAACTCGAAAATTCCTGCCTACTGGATGGAGGAGACCAAGAGAGAGTGCCTCCACATGGTCACAAAGTCATGCTCTCAAGGACATAAAACAAGGTGAGAGGGAAACCTCATTTGGTTTTTGTTTCAGGGACCCACAGCCATGTTTGTGACCAGTCTGCTGGGTGGGTTTGAATAGTGGGCTGATAAGGGTCCTAGGCCAACGCTGTATCTTGTGGTATCCCTCTTTATGACAGAACGACACAGAAAGACAAATTCATAGCACAAATTGCACCAGATTTGCTACAGCCTAAGACTAGCCTCACAAATCCTTTTTAGAGACAGTAATTTTTACAGTTTACCAGTTTGCAGAGAGAGAGAGAGAGACCAAAAGACTTTCTGGTAAGAAATTCTTACCCTTTTGCCAGCATGCCAGGTTCCTGGAGTCCCTTTCCCTGAGTGGCTCTGGTGACCCTGCTTGCTGCACTATAATCACAAAGGAAAATCACCTTTTTCTATTTCATGGAAGCATAGGCAAAAGCTTCTCAATCTTGCAAGATGCCGCCCAACGGACTGCATGGGGGAACTGAGTTAACATTTTCCATCCCAGCTGACACAAAATACACATAACAAAACAGACACTGCACCCAATATCGACCTGCCTCTGTTGGTCCTTGTCATCTTTGACCCATTCAAGGTAGGGAGGGATGACCTTTGACCAGGAATTCAATAGGTGGTCTCTGGGCAAGGTAATGAGCAGACAGTCACCCTGAGTCAGGTTTGTTGAGCTTTCTGCTAACAATTCCTTCAGAGCTCACTGAATGTGACCAGATGAATAAGGAAGGTTCTCTGAGTTAGGTCTGCTGGACTTCTGTCAGCAATTCCTTCAGAGATCCCCTCCACAAATACACACAACCGAGAGAGGACGAATGGAAGGCATTCCAAACCAAGATCCCTAACCAAGAATTTTCAAGAGTATTTCTTCCAAACTAACCTCCTAGTCTCCATCTGAGAAATCTCCTTGAAATCCTCCCAGTTGAGGAGAAATCTCTCAAACCAAGACTCTTCCTACTAATTAGGGAGAGCCAGTCAAGACTCCCAAAGGAGGCAAACTGAGCCCCACGAAAGGAGATGAACTGATCGGGAAAAAAAAGGAAGGAGGTGTTGGCAGTGCCTAGAATACCCACCAGGCCAGTTTAAAGGTATTTTTCCAGGAACTATTTCTCCACTGCAATCAGTCCCAAGCACTATGGGTCAATATGACCTCATCAGTAGGGACAGTACCAGAGATGGTCTTCAGTTTAATAAGCGGAGCTCACCTCTGGGTCAATCATACTGGTAGATAGAGGGCTGATGAGCCATAGGCAGGGGATCCCAAAGGAGCCTCCAAATTTGTAACCATCTGAGGGTTTTCCCCCTGCCTGCTGCACAAGAAAGAACATGATATTATAATAGAGAAACAGTTTAATAGACATGAGGCCGGCCATGCCACAGGGGAGATGGAGTTAGTAATCAATTTATTTGCCCAGGACAATTTTTAAAAATAATTTGAACTTTCGTTTTAGACTCAGGGGATACATGTATAGGTTTGTTACCCGGGTATATTGGGTGATACTAAAGTTTGGGGTATGAATGCTTCTGTCATTAAGGTAGTGTGCATAGTACCCAATAGGTAGTTTTTCAGCCCTTGCATGTCTCCCTGTCTCCCCTGCTGTAGTAGTACACAGTGTCTATTTTTCCCATCTTTATGTCCATGTGTACCCAATGCTTATCTCCCACTTGTAAGTGAGAACATGCAGTATATGGTTTTCTGTTAACCCAGGACAATTTTAACTGCCCATGAAAGACCCCCAGAAAAGAGCACAGAAAGAGGGAAGGACCAGAAGACTGACACACAGAATGAAGAAACTGATGAGAGTTGTCACTGAGTGAACAAGGCCTCCTAGAGGCTCGTCATTGCCCTTTACAAGTGATGCTAGGCTCCAATGTTCTTTAACGACACAGACTGCATTTCTCAGGGCCTGGGTTGTAGCACTGAGTACTGCTGGAGAAAATCACAGAACATGTTAAAACGATTGCACTTTCATAGTCGTCATTGTCTCTTAGGATCTCAATGCTAGACAGAAGACTTTCTTGGTGAATCGGGTCCCTCCCCCAGTCCCTTCTTAGGGAGTTCCAAGATTTCACCTCTCTGCTGAAACCATCTACCACATGTTTATCCTCTTGCTATTAGCAAAGCACATTCCCAGTCTCGCCTGAGGTCTAAGTAGGCAGAGGGTAGGAGGAAGGCCTCAGTGCTGGATCAACAAATTTGCTTGTCTCAGGGGTCCTTGTGAATGCACAGAAGCATGTACATGAGCATTCCTTCCAGCCCAGAGGAGCACTTTGATTGGGGCATGAGGTTTAAGTGTGGGAGGCAGGGATGATGTACGAGTGTAGGCAGATGTGCGAGTGTAGGAAGAGAGGCACTACTTATCTTTTAAAATTATTGCCTACCATTTATTCCAAGGCTTTGTTTTTAAGGATTTATTTTTAGTGGTTTTAGATTTATAGGAAAATGAAGGGAAGGTACAGATGCTTCCCATATTCCATCTTGCCCCAGCCTCAAAGTTTCTTCTGTTATTAACATCTTGCATTAGTGTGGTAAATCTGTTACAATTGATAAGCCAATAATATGTAATTATTAACAAAAGTCTATAGTTAAGTTTTCACTCTTTAAGTTGTATAGCCTATGGGTTTTGGCAAATATATAAGATGTATCTACCATTACAGTATCTTGCAGGATAGTGTCACTGCCCTAAGCATCTCATGTGCATCATCATTTATCCCTGTCTTTCTCCTCCAAATCCCTCGCAACTATTATCCTTTGACTGTCTCCAAAATTTTTCCTTTTCCAGAATGTCATACAGTTGGATTGGTGCAGTATATAGCCTTTTCAGATTGGCTTTTTTTCACTTAACAGTATACTCTTAATGTTTGTCCATATCTTTTTTTGGCTTAAGAGCTCATTTCTTCTTATCATTGAATAATATTCCATTGTACAGACATACTTTATCCATTCACCCACTGGGGGATATCTTCAATGCTTCTGAGTTTTAGCAATTATTAATAAGGTTGCTATAAACATTTATGTGTAGGTTTTGTGCACATATTAAGTTTGTTTGTTTTTTTTTTTTCTTGAAACAGAGGCCATCTACAGCCATCTGATCTTTGACAAACCTGAGAGAAACAAGAAATGGGGAAAGGATTCCCTATTTAATAAATGGTGCTGGGAAAATTGGCTAGCCATAAGTAGAAAGCTGAAACTGGATCCTTTCCTTACTCCTTATACGAAAATTAATTCAAGATGGATTAGAGACTTAAATGTTAGACCTAATACCACCATTTTATCTTGGGAGTAAATAAATGTTTTTTGTTTTTTGTTTTTTTTTTTTATATCACAGGCTCATAGGTGGAAGGAACTCATCTCCAGATGAAACTTGGTACTTGGGACTTTTGAGTTAATGCTGGAATGAGTGAAGACTTTGGGAGACTATTGTGAAGGCATGATTATATTTTGAAATGTGAGAAGGACATGAAATTTGAGGGGCTAGAGGCAGAATGATATGGTCTAAATCTCATGTTGAAATGTGATTCCCAGTGTTGGAGGTGAGCCCTGGTGGGAGGTGATTAGATCATTGAGGCAGATGCCTCATGGATTGTTTAACACTTATCCCCCTTGGTGATAAGCAAGTTCTCACTCAGTTCATACAAGATGTGGTTATTTAACAGTCCAGGATCTCCCGACTTTGTTCTCTTGCTCCCTCTTGCCATGTGATATGCCTGTTCCTTCTTTGCCTTCCAACATGATTATAAGCTTCCTGAGGCCTCCCCAGAAGCAGATGCTAGCACCATGCTTCCTGTGCAGCCTACAGAACTGTGGGCCGATTAAACCTATTTTCATCATAAATAACTCAGCCTCAGGTATTTATGGCAACACGAAAATGGTCTAACAATCTATCTGTGAGATTTTTGGAGACATAACTTTTCTCCGTTTTGAATAAATATCTAGGAGGAGGATTGCTAGATCATATAAAAAGTGTATATTTAAGTCTATGCAATGAATTGAATGTGTCCCCATCGAATTCATATGTTGAAATCTCAATGGAGTGGTATTAAAAGATGGGATATTTGGGAGGTAATTAGGTATTGAGGGTGGGACCCTCATGAATGGGATTAGTGCCCATATAAAAGGGACCCTAGAGAGCTCTATTACCCTCTTTCCACCATCTGAGTTTATGGTCAGAAGTCAACTGTCTGAAACCCAGAAGAAAGCTTTGACCAGAACTCTAATATCCTGGCACTCTAATCTCAGACTTGTAGTCCCTAGAACTGTGAGAAGTAAGTTTCTGTTGTTTATAAGCCATCTACTTTATGATATTTTGTTATAGCAACCTGAATGGACTAAGACAGTTTATTAGAAATTGGCAAACTGTTTTCCAAAGTGTCTGTGTCATTTTACATTCCCACCAGCAATGTGTAAGAGTGTTAGTTACACTGTATCCTAGGTAGTACTCGGTATTGTCAGTTTTTTTAAAAAAATTTTCTTCACATTTTAGGTGTTGAGAGATTTTAATATTAATGGATGTTGAATCTTATTAAATGCTTTTTTTTCTCATTTACTAAGATTATCATATAACATGCAAATATGAACCAACCCTGAATTTTCAGTATAAGTCTCATTTCCTCATTGTATTTTTGTATTTTTAATATATTGCTGGATTCAGTTAGCCAATATTTTTGAGAATTTTTGTGTGCATATTCATAAGAAATATTGTGTGTAGTTTCATTTATTTGTAATGTCTTTTATTGTTTTTGTATCAGAGTAATGATGGATTCATAAAATTAGTTGGGAAGTATATTAGGGTTTTCTAGAAGGACAGAACTAATAGGATAGATGTATATATGAAGGAAAGCTTATTAAAAAGTATTAGCTCACACAATCACAAGGTAAAAACCCACAATAGGCCATCTGTCTGCAAGCTGAGGAGCAAGGAAGCCAGTCTGATTCCAAAAATCTCAAAAATAGGGAAGCCAACAGTGCAGCCTTCAGTCTGTGGCTGAAGACCCAAGAGCCCCTGGCAAACCACTGGTGTAAGTCTGAGTACAAAAGCTGAAGAACTTGAAGTCTGATGTTTAAGGGCAGGAAACATTCAGCATGGGAGAAAGATGAAGGCTGGAAGACTCGGCAAGTTCACTCCTTCCACCTTCTTCTGCCTGCTTTTTATTCTAGCTGCACTGGCAGCTGATTAGATGGTGCCCACCCAGATTGAGGGTGTGTCTGTCTGTCTCAGTCCACTGACTCAAATGTTAACCTCCTTTGGCAACACCCTCACAGACACACCCAGGAACAATACTTTGCATCCTTCAATCTAATCAATTTGACACTCTATATTAATCATCACAGGAAATATTTTTGTCTGTTCCATTTTCTTGAAGAGTTTGGATGAATTGTCAATATTTCTTCTTTAGGGGTTTAACAGAAGCCATTTATGCCTGGCATTATTTTGCTGGGACTTCAAAAAATATGGATTCACAGAAAGAGGTTGAAACCCTAAATAGACAAATATCAACTTCTGAAATGAAATCAGCAATAAAGAACCAGCCAACTAAAAAATGCTCTGGATCACGTAGACAGTTACATTCTACCAGATGTACAAAGAAAACTGATACCAATCCTACTGAAACTATCCCAAAAAAAGTCGAGGAGGAGGAGGGTTTCCTCCCTAACTCATTCTATGAAGCCAGCATCAGCCTGATACCAAAATTTTGCAGAGACACAATGAAAAAAGAGAAATTCAGACCATTAGCCCTCATGAACATAGATGCAAAAGTCCTCAACAAAATACTAGGAAATCAAATGCAACAGCACATCAAAAAGTTAATACACCATGATCAAGTAGGCTTTATTCCTGGAATGCAAGGCTGGTTCAACATATGCAGATTAATAAATACAATTCACTACATAAACAGAACTAAAAACAAAAACCATATGATCATCTCAATAGATGCAGAAAAAGGTTTGATAAAATCCAACATCACTTCATGATAAAAATTCTATCAATGTACTAGGCATCAAAGGAACATATCTCAAAATAATAAGAGCAATCTATGACAACCCTATATCCAATGTAATAATGAGGAAAAGCTGAAACATTCCTCCTGAGAACTGGAAAAAGACAAGGATGCCTACTTTCTCTACTCCTATTCAACATAAATACTGGAAGTCCTAGCCAGAGCAATCAGGAAAGAGAAAGAAAGAAAAGGCATTTGAATAGGAAAAGAAGTCAAACTATTTATCTTCAGTGACAATATAATTTTATACCAAGAAAATCCTAAAGACTCTGCCAAAATGCTCCTAGGATTCATAAATGACTTTCATAAAGTTTCAGGATACAAATTCAATGACAAAATATCAGTAGCATTTCTATACACCAGCTTCTAGGCTGATAGTGAAATCAAGAACAGAATCCCACTAACAATAGCCACAAAGAAAATGAAATACCTAGGAATACAGCTAACCAAGGAGGTGAAAGATCTCTACAAGGAAAACTAAAAAACACTGCTGAAAGAAATCAGAGATGACACAAATAAATGGAAAAACATTCCGTGCTCATGGATTGGAATAATCAATGTTGTAAAAATGGCCATAATTCCCAAAGCAATTTGCAGGTTCATTGCTACTGCTATCAAACTATCGATATTCTTCACAGAATTTTAAAAAGTATTCTAAAATTCATACGTAACAAACAAAGAGCCTGAATAGTCAAAACAATTCTAAGCAAAAAGAACAGAGCCAGAGGCCAGAGACATCACACTACTGACTTCAAACTGTACTATAAAGTGACAGTAACCAAAACAGCATTGTACTTGTACAAAAACAGACACATAGATTAATGGAACAGAATAGAAAACTCAGTAAAATAGCCTCACACCTACAACCATTTGATCTTTGACAAAGTCGACAAAAACAAGCAATGGGGAAAAGAGTCCTTATTTAATAAATGGTGCTGGGATAACTGACTAGGCATATGCAGAATATTGAAGCTGTACTTCTATCTTTCACCATATACAAAAATTAACTCAAAATGGACTAAAGATTTAAATGTAAGACCTCAAACTATAAAAATCCTGGAAGACAACCTAGGAAATACTCAACACTGATTTTTGCAAAGAATTTTTGGCTGAGCCTCCAAAAACAATTGCAACAAAAACAAAAATAGATGAGTGGGACCTAATTAAAATAAATATCTTTTGCGCAGTAAAATAAACTATCAACAGAGCAAATAAACAACTTACAGCATGAGAGAAGATATTTATAAACTATGCATCTGACAAGGGCCTAATATCCAGAATCTATAGGGAACTTAAAGAAATTAACAAACAAAAACCAAATAATCCCGTTAAAAATGGGCAAAGAACATGAACAGATGCTTCTCAAAAGAAGACACACAAGTGGCCAACAAACATGAAAAAATGCACAGCATCACTAATCATCAAAGAAATGCAAATCAAAACCACAATGATATACCTACCATCTCACACTAGTTGGAATGGCTGTTTTTTAAAAATTGGAAACAAACAGATGCTGGTGAGGCTTTGAAAGAAAAGGAATGCTTATACAATGTTGGTATGACTGTAAATTCGACCATCAATTGTGGAAAGCAGTCTGAAGATTTCTCAAAGAACTTAAAACAGAACTACCATTTGACCCAGGAATTCCATTACTTGATATATACCCTATAGAAAATAAATCATCATATCAAAGAGATACATGCATTCATATATTCATCACTGCACTATTTACAATAGCAAAGACATGAAGTCAACCCAGGTGCTCCTCAATGGTAGATTGGATAAAGAAAATGTGGTACATATACACTATGGAATATTATGCAGCTATAAAAAGAATGAAATATCACCTATACAGCAACATGGATGCATCTGGAGGCCATAATCCTAAGCAGAGTAGCACAAGAACAGAAAACCAAATACCGCATGTTCTTATTTGTAAGTGGTAGCTAAGCATTGAGCACACATGGTCATAAGTACGGCAACAATAGACACTGTGGACTACAGAAGGGTGGGGTTGGGTGTAAAAAAGTATGTATTGAATACTATGCTCACTACCAGGTGACAGAAACTGTACTCCAAATGTGAGCATCATGCAATATTCCCATGTAACAAATCTGCACATGTACCTGTTGCATCTAAAATAAAACTTGAAATTAAAAAAATATGGATTCAAATAATTTAATAGATCTGGGTATTCTGAGTTTTTTTTTCTTGTGAGCCTTGATAACACTGTGTCTTTTAAGGAATTTTTTTAAGTTTTATTGAAGTTGTTGAATTTATAGGCATAAAAGTGTTTGTATTATCCCTTTTTTATAGTTTAATGTCTGCCAAGTCTATTGAGATGCCTTCCCTACTGCATTTATGATACTGGTAATTTATTACCTCTAAGTTTTTTGTTCTTTGAGGAAATTACTCTAGCTGGAGTTTTATTAGTTTTATCAATCTTTCCAAGGAATAGCTTTTAGCTTAATTGATTTTCTTTTCTTTTTTTAAATTATACTTTAAGTTATGGGATACATGTGCCGAACGTGCAGGTTTGTTACATAGGTATACGTGTGCCGTGGCGGTTTGCTGCACCCATCAACCCATCATCTAGGTTTTAAGCCCCACATGCATTAGGTATTTGTCCTAATGCTCTCCCTCTCCTTGTCCCCCACCCCAGGACAGGCCCCAGTGTGTGATGTTTCCCTCCCTGTGTTCATGTGTTCTCATTGTTCAACTCCCACTTATGAGTGAGAACATGTGGTGTTTGGTTTTCTGTTCCTGTGTTAGTTTGCTCTCCTGTTTGAAGTGTCTCTTGACCCCTGCTGGGAGGGCTCTCCCAGTCAGGAGGCATGGGGATCAGGGACCCACTTGAGGAGGCTGTCTGTCCCTCAGCAGAGCTCGAGCGCTGTGCTGGGAGATCTGCTCTCTTCAGAGCTGGCAGGCAGGAACGTTTAAGTCCGCTGAAGCTGTGCCCACAGCCACCCCTTCCTTCAGGTGCTCTATCCCAGGGAGATAGGAGTTTTATCTATAAGCCCCCGACTTGGGCTGCTGCCTTTCTTTCAGAGATGCTCTGCCCAGAGAGGAGGAATCTAGAGAGGCAGCCTGGCTACAGGGGCTTTGCACCCCACTGTGGTGGGCTTTGCTCAGTCCGAACTTCCTGGTGGCTTTACACTGTGAGGGGAAAACTGCTTACTGAAGCCTCGGTGATGATGGATGCCCCTCTCCCAACCAAGCTTGAGTGTCCCAGGTCAACCTCAGACTGCTGTGCTGGCAGTGAGAATTTCTAGCCAGTGGATCTTAGCTTGTTGGGCTCTGTGGGAGGTGGGATCCACTGCACAAGACCACTCAGCTCCCTGGCTTCAGCCCCCTTTCTAGGGGAGTGAATGGTTCTGTCTCACTGGTGTTCCAGCCAACACTGGGGTACAAAAAAATAACTCCTGCAGCTAGCTCGGTGTCTGCCCAAATGGCTGCCCAGCTTTGTGCTTGAAACCCAACGCCCTGGTGGTGTAGGCACCCAAGGGAATCTCCTGGTCTGTGGGTTGTGAAGACTGGGAAAAACATAGTATCTGGGCCGGATAGCTCTGTCCCTCATAGCACAGTCCCTCATGGCTTCCCTTGGCTAGGGGAGGGAGTTCCCCGACCCCTTGTGCTTCCCGGGTGAGGCAATGCCTCACCCTGCTTCTGCTCACTCTCCATGGGCTGCACCCACTGTCTAACCAGTCCCAATGAGATGAGCTGGGTACCTCAGTTGGAAATGCAGAAATCACCTGCCTTGTGCATTGGTCTGTTGGTCTTGCTGGGAACTGTAGACCAGAGCTATTCCTATTTGGTCATCTTGCCTGGATAGCCACATTTAAAAAATCCATTTATCTGTTGATGGACACAGATTACTTCCAAATCTTAGCTATTGTGAACAATGCTGCAACAAACATGCAAGTGTAGCTATTCCCTCCATGTACTGATTTCCTTTCTTTTGGATATATTTCCAGCAGTGGGATTGCTAGATCATATGGTAGCTCTATTTTTAGTGTTTTTTTTGTTTGTTTGTTTTGTTTTTTGTTTGCTTTGATGGAGTTTCACTGTGTCTTCCAGGCTGGAGTGCAGTGGCACAATCTCGGCTCACTGCATTCTCCACCTCCTGGGTTTAAGCAATTCTTGCCTTAGCCTCCTGAGTATCTGGGATTTCAGGCACCCACCACCATACCCAGCTAATTTTTTTTTGTATTTTTAGTAGAGTCAGAGTTTCACCATCTTGGCCAGGCTGATCTTGAACTCCTGACCTTGTGATCCACCCACCTCAGCCTCCCAAAGTGCTGGAATTACAGGTGTGAGCCACCGCACCCACACTACTTTTACTTTTTTGAGGAACCTCCAAACTCTTCTCCATAGTACTTGCACCAGTTTATATTCCCACCAACAGTGTATAAGAGTTCCCTTTTCTTCACATTCTCTCCAGTATTTGTTATTGCCTGTCTTTTGGATATTAGCCATTTTAAGTGGGGTGAGATGATAACTCATTGTACTTTTTATTTGAATTTGTCTGATGATCAATGATGTCGAGCACCTTTTCGTGTGCCTGTTTGCCATTTGTATGTCTTCTTTTAAAAAATGTCTATTCAAATCATTTTTGGTTGGATTATTAGATTTTTTCCCATAAAGTTGTTTGAACTCCTTGTATATTATGGTTATCACTTGTCAGATGGGCTGTTTGCAGATATTTAGTTTTCTCCTATTCTGTGGGTTGTCTTCTCACTTTATTGATTGTATCCTTTACTGTGCAGAATTTTTTTTTTTAACTTGATGGGATCCCATTTGTCCATGTTTGCTTTGGTTACTGTGTTTGTGGGGTATTGCTCAAGAAGTGCTCATCCAGACCAACATCCTAGAGATATTTACTTATGTTTTCTTGTAATAGTTTCATACTTTAAGGTCTTAGTTGTAAGTCTTTAATCCATTTTGATTCGATTTTTGTATATGGCAAAAGATAGGGGTATAAGTTTCATATTTTTTTCTGCATATGGATATCTAGTTTTCCCAGCACAACTTATTGAAGAGACTGTCTTTTCCCCAGTGCATGTTCTTGGCACCTTTGTTGAAAGTGACTCCACTGTAGATGTGTGGATTTGCTTCTGGGTTCTATATTCTGTTACATAGCCATTGCTCTATGTGTGTGTTTTTATGCCCACACCATGCTGTTTTGGTTACTGTAGCCCTGTTGTATAATTTGAAGCCAGGTAATGTGATTCCTCCAGTTTTGTTGTTTTTCTTAGGATAGCTTTGGCTATTCTGGGTCTTTTGTAATTTTACATAAATTTTAGAATTGGTTTTTCCATTTCTTTGAAGAATGTCATTGGTATTTTGATAGAGATTGCGTTGAATCTGTAGATTGCTTTTGTTAGTATGGACATTTTAAACAATATTGATTCTCCTGATACATGTACATAAATTTCTTTTTTTCATTTTTTGATATCCTCTTCAATTTCCTTCAACAGTGTTTTATAATTTTCATTCAAGAGATCTTTCACTTCTTTGGTTAATTCCTAGATATTTAATTTTATGTGTGGCTATTGTAAATGGAAATACTTTTTTAAATTTCTTTTTCACATTGTTCACTGTTGGCATATAGTAATGCTACTGATTTTTGTATGTTTATTTTGTATCACGCAACTTTACTGAATTTGTTTATCAGTTCTAATAGTTTCCTTGTGTAGTCTTTAGGTTTTTCCAAATACAAGTTCATATTATCAGCAAACAAGGATAATTTGACTTCTTCCTTTTCAATTTGCATATTCTTTATATGTTTCTCCTGTCAGATTGCTCTAGCTAGGACTTCCAGTACTATGTTGAATAACATTGGTGACAGTGGGCATTCTCATCATATTTTAGATGTTAGAGGAAAGGACTTCAGATTTTCCCCATTCAGTATGATACTAGCTGTTGGTCTACTGTATATGTTTTTTTAAATATATGTCAATAATTTTTCAGGAACAGGTGATTTTTGGTTACAGGGGTTTCCCCTTAGTGGTGATTTCTGAGATTTTGGTGCACCCATCGCCTGAGCAGTGTACAATGTGCCCAATGTGTAGTCTTTTATCCCTTACCCCCTCCCACCTTTCCCCCTCTGAGCCCCCACAATTCATTATATCATTCTTATGCCTTTGTGTTTTCATAGCGTAGCTCCCACTTATAAGTGAGAACATAAGATATTTGATTTTCCATTCCTGAGTTACCTCACTTAGAATAATAGTCTCTAACTCCATCCAAGTTGCTGTGAATGTCATTATTTCATTCCATTTTATAGCTGAGTAGTATTTTGTGGTATAGATATACCACATTTTTCTTTATCTACACATTGGATGATGGGCATTTAGACTGGTTCCATACTTTTGCAATTGTGAATTGTACTACTATAAACATGCATGTGCAACTGTCTTTTTCATAAAGACTTATTTTCCTTTGGGTAAATATTGAGTAGTGGGATTACTGTACCAAATGGTAGTTCTATTTTTAGTTCTTAAGGATCCTCCATAGTGTTTTCCATAGTGGTTGTACTAGTTTACATTCCCAACAGCAATGTAAAATTGTTCCCTTTTCACCACATCCATGCCAAGATCTATTGTTTTTGTTTTTTAATTATGGCCATTCTTGCAGGAGTAAGGTGGTATCTCATGGCTTTAATTTGCATTTCCCCAATAATTAGTGATGTTGAGTATTTTAAATGTGTTTTTTTAACTATTTGTATGTCTTTTGAGAATTGTCTATTCATGTCCTTTGCCCACTTTTTGATGCAATTGTTTGTTATTTGCTGATTTGAGTTCCTTATAGATTCTAGATATTAGTCCTTTGTGAGATGTTTAGTTTGTGACTATTTTCTCCCATTCTGTGGGTTGTCTGTTTACTCTGCTGATTATTTCTTTTGCTGTGCAGAAGCATTTTAGTTTAATTAGGTTCCATCTATTTATTTTTGTTTTTGTTGCATTTGCTTTTTGGTTCTTGGCCATGAACTCTTTACCTAAGCCAATGTCTAGAAGACTTTTTCTGATGTTGAACATTTTCTCATACACCTATTTGTCATTTGTTATGTCTTCTTTTGAGAAATGTCTTTTCAGGTCCTTTGCGCTTTCCTAAATTGTTTTTCTGCTATTGAGTTGTATGAGGTCTTCATACACTTTGGATATTAACCTTTTATCAGATAAATGATTTGCAAATTTTTTTCCAATCCATAAGTTGCCTTTTCATTCTGTTGATTTTTCCTTAAGAGCCAGAAATGTGTCTGATTCAAAGAGCCTGGTACAGAGTACAGAGATTACATGATCTCACTCACATGTGGAAGCTAAAATAAGTTCCTCTCATAGAAGTAAAAAGCAGAGCAGAAGTCATTAGAGGCTGGAAAGAGTAGGAAAAAGGTGAAGATAGAGAGAGATTTGTTAAAGAACATAACATTTCAGTTCTAGTGTTTTATGGCACTGTAAGATGACTATAGTTAACAATGGTATATTGTATATTTTCAGATAGAGGATATTGAATGTTCCCAGCATAAAGAAATGATAAATATTTATGATGAATATACTATATTCATCTGATTATTATACATTGTGTATGTCAAAACATCACTATGTACCCCATAGTATGTGCAATTATTATGTGTTAATTAAAAGTAAGTAAATAAAGTTCTAGAAGGAAGTTCTTTTTAAAAATTCAGTGACATTCTGGAAGAATAAAAAACTTGAAGATCCTAGGGAGCGCTTTTGAGAAGTGCTAGTCGAGTCTGCAGGGCATCCTCAAAGGATGCTAGCTGATCACAACACCCAAGTCCTTTTGAATATCTGGAAAGCCTTCCCAAGAAGGATGGTTGCAAACAATCCCAGATGGTGAACGCTACAATAAATACCTAACTCTTCAGTGCCCAGACACAGAGGAACATCTGCTAGCATCAACAGCATCCAGGAAAACATGATCTCACCAAATACATGAAAAAAGGCAACAAAGACCAATTTTAGAGATATAGAAATATGTGACCTTTCAGACACAGAATTTGAAATAGCTGTGTTGAGAAAACACAAAGAAATTCAAGAAAACACAGAGAAGGAATTAAGAATTCTATCAGATAAATTTAACAAAGAGATTCAAATAATTCAAATAATTCAAGTAGAAATAAGCTGAAAAATGCAATTGACATACAGAATAATGCATCAGAATCATTTAATAGCAGAATGGCTCAAGCAGAAGAATTAGTGAGCTTGAAGACAGGCTATTTGAAAATACACAGATGAGACGAGAGAAAAAAGAACAAAAGAGAATGAAGCACAACTATAGGATTTTTAAAATAGCCTCAAAGGGCAAACCTAAGTGGTATTAGCCTTAAAGAGGAGGTAGAGAAAGAGATGAGGTAGAAAGTTTATTCAAAGGGATAATAACAGAGAACTTCCCAAAAGTAGAGAACGGTATCAATATCCAAATACAAGAAGGTTATAGAACACCAAGCAGATTTACCCAAAGAAGATTACCTCAAGGCATTTAATCAAACTCTCCAAGGTCAAGGATAAAGAAAGGATCCTAAAAGCAGGAAGAGAAAAGAAACAAATAACATACAATGGAGCTCCAATATGTCTGGCAGCAGACTTTTCAGTGGAAACTTTACAGGCCAGGAGAGAGTGACATGACATATTTAAAGTAGTAAAGGAAAAAAACTTTTACCCTAGAATAGTATATCTGGTGAAAATATCTTTCAAACATGAAGGCAAAATACTTTCCCTGGCAAACAAAAGCTGAGGGATTTTTATCAACACCAGACATGTCCTACAAGAAATGCTAAACAGAGTACTTCAATCAGAAAGAAAAAGATGTTAATGAGCAATAAGAAATCATCTGGAAAGGGGAGCAGCAAAGATGGCCAAAGAGAATCAACTCTGCTCTGCGGCTCCCACCAAGAAAAACAAAAATGGTGAGTGAATTCTGCATCTTCAATTGAGGTACAAAGGTTCTCTCAATGGGACTGCTTAGGCAGTTGTTGCAATCTACAGAGAGTGAGAAAAAGCAGGGTGGAGCAAGGGCCTATCTAGGAGGTGCACAAAGCAAAGGGAGCTGCCTTCCCCAGCCAAGGGCAGTGGTGAAGGATTGTGCTACCCCTCCCTTAAAACAATGCTTTTTCCATGGATCCTTGGAACCCACAGATCAGGAGGTCCCCTCATGAGCACATGTCACCAGGGCCTTGGGGCCCAAGTGCAGAGCTGTGGAGACACAAGATGGTGGTTGGGTGGGCAGCCACTTGAGCAAGCACTGAGATACATAAGTATTTGCAAACTATGGCTCTGGGAACTCCGGTGAGGCAGGAGACCAGTCCATTCCTATGGGAAGGGGACTGAAGCCAGGAAGCCAAGCAGCCTCATTCCCATGGAACTTCACAAGCTAAAACTCATGGGCTTGGAATTCCCACTGGCCAGTGCAGCAGGCTGGAAACTGCCTACGAATACCGAGTTCCCAGCAGGGAGGGGTGGCCACCATCACTGTGGCTCCAGTCAGCCGTTTTCTCCTCCTGCTAGGGCCAGTGAGACTGGGAAGTTTGGACCAGGAGCAATTCCCCACAGCATAGCACAGTGGTTGGGTCAGTTTGTGGCCAGACTGCTTCTTTACGCGAGACCCTGATCCACTCCTTCTCATTGGGCAGGGCCTCCCTGTGGGAATTTCAGCGTCCCCAACCAGGGGTTTATGGACAGAATGCTGATATCCGTGAGAGGGACCCTTAGGAGGAGGGGAGGCTGCAATATCATGGATTAGCGGTCTTAATCTTTTCTGCTAGCTGACTCTGAAGAGTTAGGGCAACCTGGACGAGGGGGATCCCCCAAACACAGCATCCTCACTTCACTAAGGGGCAGACAGACTGCTTATTTAAGCAGGTCCCTGATCCTGCTCCTTCTGACTGGATGAGACCTTCCAACAGGAGTTTCCAGACACCTCATACAGGAGCATTCCGGCCAGCATCAGGTTGGTGCCCCTCTAGGACAGAACTCTCACAGAAAGGAGCAGGCTGCCATCTTGGCTGGTCTGCAGTCTCAGTTGGTGATACCTCCAGGGGCAGAAGGGACCCAGGTAAACAGGGTATGGAGTGGACTCCCAGCAAACTGCAGCAGCCCTAAGGAAGAGAAGCCTGACTGCTAAAAGAAAAACAGAAAGCAACAATGACAACAACATCAACAAAAAAGGCCCCACAAAACCGCATCCAAAGGTCAACAGCCTCAAAGGTCAAAGGTAGATAAACCCATGAAGGTGAGAAAGAATCAATGCAAAAATGCTGAAAAGTCAAAAAGCCAGAGTGCCTCTTCTCCTCCAGATGATTTCAGCATGTCTCCAGCAAGGTTACAGAACTGGGATGAGGCTGAGATGGAGAAACTGACAGAAGTAGGCTTCAGAAGACGGGTAATAACAAACTTCATTGAGCTAAAGGAGTATGTTCTAACTAATTGCCAAGAAGCTAAGAACCATGATAAAGCATTACAGGAGCTGTTAACCAGAATAACCAGTTTAGAGAGGAACATAAGTTATCTGATGGAGTTGAAAAACACATGAGAACTTCACAATGCAAACACAAGTATCAAGAGCTGAATAGACCACACAGAAGAAAGGATATCAGAGCTTGAAGACTATTTTGATGAAATAAGGCAGACAGACAAGGTTAGAGAAAAAAGAATGAAAAGGAACCAACAAAACCTCTGAGAACTATGGGATTATGTTTAAAGACCAAGCCTGTGACTGATAGGGATACCTGAAAGAGACAGGGAGAATGGAACCAAGTTGGAAAACACACTTCAGGACATCATCCAGGAGAAGTTACCCAACCTAGCAGCACAGGCCAACATTCAAATTAAGGAAACCCAGAGAACCCCAATAAGATACTCCATGAGAAGAACAAGCCAAAGACACATAATCATCAGATTCTCTTAAGATCAAAATGAAGGAAAAATTGTTAAGGGAACCAGGGAAAAGGCCAGGTCATCTATAAATAGAAGTCCATCAGACTAACAGAAGACCTCTCAGCACAAACTCTGCAAGCCCAAAGAGATTGGGTGCCAAAATTCAACATTTCTAAAGAAAAGAATTTTCAATCTAGAATTTCACATTTGGCCAAACTAAGTTTCATGAGTGAAGGAGAAGTAGTCTTTTTTCTGATAAGCAAATGCTGAAGGAATTCATCACCACCAGAACTGCCTTGCAAGAGCTCCTGAAGGAGACACTAAATATGAAAACAAAACAAAACAAAACAAAACAAAACATTACTAGTCACTACAGAAACACACTGAAGTACACAGAGCAGTGATACTATGAAGCAACTACATCAAGTCTTCAAAATAACCAGCCAGCTAAAATCATTATTTCAGGATCAAATTCACACAGAACAATATTAACCTAAAATCATTATTTCAGGATCAAATTCACACAGAACAATATTAACCTTAAATGTAAATGGGCCAAATGCCCAAATTAAAAGACATAGAATGCAAGCTGGATAAAGAGTCAAGATCCATCAGTGTACTGTATTAAAGAGACCCATCTCACATGCAAAGATACACATAGACTCAAAATAAAAGGATGGAGGAAAATTTACTAAGCAAATGGAAAAAAGCAGGGCTTGCAAACCTAGTTTCTGACAAAACCGACTTTAAACCAACAAAAATGAAAAAAGGCAAAGAAGGGCATTACATAATGGCAAAGGGGTCAATTCAACAAGAAGAAATAACTATTCTAAGTATATATGCACCCAATACAGGAGCACCCAGATTCATAAAACAAGTTCTTATAGACCTACAAAGAGACTTACATTCCCACATAGTAACAGTGGGAGGCATTAACACCCCACTGTCAATATTAGATCATTGAGACAGAAAATTAACAAAGACATTCAGGACTTGAACTCAGCTCTGGATAAGTGAACCTGATAAATATCTACAGAACTCTCTACCCCAAAACAACAGCATATACATTCTTCTCATCACCACATGACACTTACTCTAAAATTAATTGCATAATTGGAAGTAAATCACCCTCAGAAAGTTCAAAAGAATTAAAATCATAACAAATAGTCTCTCAGACAACAGCACAATCAAATTAAAACTCAAGATTAAGAAACTCACTCAAAGACCACACAACTACATGGAAATTGAACAACATGATCCTGAATGACTTCTGGGTAAATAATGAAATTAAGGCAGAAAACAAGAAGTTCTTTGAAATTAATGAGAACAGAGACAATGTACCGGAATCTCTGAGACACAGCTAAAGTAGTGGTAAGAAGGAAATTTATAGCACTGAATGCCCACATCAAAAAGCTAGAAAAATCTCAAATCGACACCCTACCATCACAACTAAAAGAACTAGAAAACCAAGAGCAAACAAACCCCAAAGCTAGCAGAATTCAAGAAATAAACAAGCTTAGAGTGTAACTGAAGGAGAAAGAGACATGAAAAACCCTTCCAAAAATGGATGAATCCAGGAGCCAGTTTTCTGAAAAAATTAATAAAATGTATAGACTGCTCCTAGACTAATGAAGAAGAAAAGAGAGAAGAATCAAGTAGACACAATAAAAAAATGATAAAGGGAATATCACCACTGACCCCACAGAAATACAAACAACCGTCAGAGAGTACTATAAATACCTCTATGCAAATAAACTAGAAAATCTAGAAGAAATGGATAAATTCCTGGACACATGCACCCTCCCAAGACTGAACCAGATAGAAGTTGAATCCTTGAATAGACCAATAACAAGTTCTGAAATTGAGGCAGTCATCAATAGCCTAACAACCAAAAAAAGCCCAGGACCAGATGGATTTACAACTGAATTCTACCAGAATTACAAAAAGGAGCTGATACCCTTTCTTCTGAAACTATTCCAAACAATTGAAATGGAGGAACTCCTCCCTAATTCATTCTCTGAGGCCAGCATCATCCTGATACCAAACTTGGCAGAAATACAACAAAAATAGAAAACTTCAGGCCAATATCCCTAGTGAACATTGATGCAAAAATTCTCAATAAAATACTGGCAAAAAGAATCTACCAACACATCAAAAAGCTTATCTGCCATGAATAAGTTGACTTCATCCCTGGGATGCAATTGTGGCTGGTTCAATATACCCAAATCAATAGACCTAATTTACCACATAAACAGATCTAAAGACAAAAACCACATGATTATCTCAATAGATGCTGAAAAGGGCTTGATAAAATTCAACATCCCTTCATGTTAAAAGCTTTCAATAAAATAGGTAATGAAGGAACATGACTCAAAATAATAAGAGTGATACAGGAAAAAACCCACAGCCAATATCAAAATGAATGGGCAAAAGCTGGAAGCATTCCCCTTGAAAACTGGCACAAGACAAGGATGACCTCTCCCACCACTCCTACCCAACATAATATTAAACGTTCTGGCTAGGGCACTGAGGCAAGAGAAAGAAATAAAGAGTATTCGAATAAGAAGAGAGAAAGTCAAACTGTCTTGTGTGCAGATGACATGATAGAAAACCCCATCATCTCAGCCCAAAAGCTTCTTCAGCTGATAAGCAACTTCAGCAAAGTCTCAGGATACAAAATCAATATGCAAAAGTCACAAGGATTTCTATACACCAACAACAGGCAAGCAGAGAGCCAAATAATGAATGAACCCCCATTCAAGATTGCTATGAAAGGAATAAAATACCTAGGAATACAGTTAACAGGGAAGTGAAAGACCTCTTCAAGGAGAACTACAAACCCCTGCTCAAGGAAATTAGAGAGGACACAAACAAACGGAAAACTATTCCACATTCATGAATAGGAAGAATCAACATTGTGAAAATGGGTATATTGCCCAAAGTAATTTGTAGATTCAATGCTATTCCCATTAAACTACCATTGACATACTTCGAAAAATTTGAAGAAACTACTTTAAAATTCATATGGAACCAAATAAGAGCCTGTACAGCCAAGACAGTCATGCTACCTGACTTCAAAGTATACTACAAGGCTACAGTAACCAAAACAGCATGGTACTGGCACAAAAACAGACACATGGACTGATGGAACGGAATAGAGAACTCAGAAATACGACCATACATCTACAACAATCTAATTTTTGTCAAACTTGACAAAAACAAACAATGGGGAAAGGATTCCCTATTTAATAAATGGTGTTAAGAGAACTGGCTAACCATATGCAGAAAATTGAAACTGGTCCCCTTTCTTACACCTTATATGAAAATTAATTCAAGATGGATTAAAGACTTAAATATAAAATCCCAAACTATAAAAACCCTAGAAGAAAACCTCAGCAATACCATTCAGGACATAGGCATGGGCAAAGATTTCATGATGAAATCACCAAAAGCAACTGCAACAAAAGCCAAAATTGACAAATGGGATCTAATTAAACTAAAGAGCTTCTGCACAGCAAAAGAAACTATCATCAGAGTGAACAGACAACCTAGAAAGTGGGAAAAAAAATTTTGAGAAAAGTCTAATATCCAGAATCTACAAGGAACTTAAACAAATTTGCAAGAAAAAAACAACCCCATTAAAAAGTAGGCAAAGGACACAGACACTTTCAAAAGAAGACATTCTTGCAGCCAAACAAGCATGAAAAATAGCTCAACATCATTGATCATTAGAGAAATGCAAATCAAAACCACAGTGAGATACCATCTTATGCCAGTCATAATGGTGATTATTAAAAAGTAAGAAACAATAGATGCTAGCGAGGTCGCAGAGAAATAGGAGCACTTTCCCACTGTTGGTGGGAGTGTAAATTAGTTCAACCATTATAGAAGATGGTGTAGCAATTCCTCAAAGATCTAGAACCAGGAATACCATTTCACCCAGCAATTCCATTACTGAGTATATACCCAAAGGACTATAAATCATTCCATTACAGAGATACATGCATGTATATGTTCATTGCAACACTATTCACAATAGCAGACATGGAATCAACCCAAATGCCCATGAACGATAGACTAGATAAAGAAAATGTTGTATGTATACACCACAGAATACTATGCAGCTGTAGAAAGGAATGAGATCATGTCCTTTTCAGGGACATGGATGGAGCTGGAAGCCATTATCCTCAGCAACCTAATTCAGGAACAGAAAATCAAACACTGCATCTTCTCACTTAAAAGTCAGAGCTGAGCAATGAAAACACATGGACACAGGGAGGGGAACAACAAACACTTGGGCCTGTCCCAGGGTGGGATTGAGGGAGGGAGAGCATTAGAAAAAATAGCTGATGCATGCTGTCCTTAATACCTAAGTGATGGGTTGATGGGTGCAGCAAACCACCATGGCACACGTTTACCTAAGTAACAAACCTACACATCCTGCACATGTACCCCACATCTTAGAATAAAAATTTTAAAAATGTATAGTCATTTCAATTGATGCTGAAAAAGCATTTAAGGTTCAACATTCCTTCTTAAATAAAAGCCCTCATAAATCTGGGGATAGAAGAAATATGCCTCAACATCATAAAGGCCATATGTGACAGACTCACAGCTAGTATCATACTGAATAGGGAAAAACTAAAAGCCCTATGGAACATAACAAAGATGCCCACTTTCACCATTTTTATTCAACATAGCACTGGAAATCCTAGCTAGAACAATTCAGGTAAGAGAAAGAAATCAAGGGCATCCAGATTGGAAAGGAAGGAGTCAAAGTATCCTTGTTTGCAGATTATATGATCTTATATTTGGAAAAACCTAAAGGCTCACAAAAAACTATTAGAACTAATGAAAGTGTTCAGTAAAGGTGCAAGATATAAAGTCAATATAGAATAATCAGTAGCACTTGTATATGCCAACAGTGAGCAATCTGTAAAAGAAATCAAGAAAGGTATCCCATTTACAATAGCCACAAATAAAATAAAATACCTAATAATTAAGCAAAGAAGTGAAAGATCTCTATAATGAAAACTATAAAACACTAATGAAGAAAATTGAAGAGGACATAGAAAAATGGAAAAATATTTCATGTTCATGGTTTAGAACACTCAGTATTGCTAAAATGTCCATACTATCCAAAGCAATTTACAGATTCAATGCAATTCCTATCAAAATACCAATGACATTCTTCACAGAAGTAGAAAAAAAAAATCTAAAATTTATATGGAACCACAAGGACCCAGGATAGCCAAAGCTATCCTAAGCAAAAAGATCAAAACTGAAGGAATCACATTACTTGACCTCAAAGTATACTGCAGAGCTATAGTAAGCAAAACAGCATGGTACTGGCATAAAAACACACACATAGACCAATGGAGCAGAATAGAGAATCCAGAAACAAATCCATACACCTACAGTTAACTCTTTGCAACAAAGACTCCAAGAATATGCACTGGGGAAAGAATATGCACTGGAGACAGTCTCCTTAATAAATTGTGCTGGGAAAACTGGATATCCACATGCAGAAGAAACAAACTAGACCCCTACCTCTTGCTATATACAAAAATCAAATCAAAATCGATTAAAGTCTGAAATCTAACATATTAAACTATGAAAATACTACAAGAATACATTGGGGAAACTCTCCAGGACATTGGTGTGGGCAAAAACTTGAGTAATATTCCACAAGTACAGGCAACGAAAGCAAACATGGACAAACGGATCACGTTAAGTTACAGAGTTTCTGCACAGCAAAGGAAAAAATTAACAAATTGAAGAGACAACCCACAGAACGGGAGAACATAATTGCAAACTACTCATATGACACAGAATTAATAACCAGAATATATAAAGAGTTAACTCTATAGCTAAAAATCTAATAATCTAATTAAAAATGGTGAAGAGCTATGAATAGACATTTCTCAAAAGAACACATACAAATCGCAAACGGACATATGTAAGGGTGCTTAACATCATTGATCATCAGAGAAATGCAAATCAAAACTACAATGAGATGTCATCTCACCCCAGTTAAAATGGCTTTTATCCAAAAAGCAGGCAATAACAAGTGCTGACAGGGATGTGGAGAAAAAGGAATCCTCTTAAACTGTTGGTGGGAATGTAAATTAGTACAACCATATGGAGAACAGTTTGGAGGTTCCTCAATAAATTTAAAACAGTGCTACACCGTACAATCCAGCCACCCCACTGCTGGGTATATACCCCACAGAAAGGCAATAAACATATTGAACAGATATCTGCACTCCCATGTTTGTTGCATCACTGTTCACAATAGCCAAGATTTGGAAGCAACCTAAGTGTTCATCAACAGATGAATGGATAAAGAAAATGTGGTATTTATACACGATTGAGCACTATTCAGCCTAAGAAAGAATGTGATCCAGTCATTTGCAACAACATGGATGGAACTAGTGGTCATTATGTTAGGTGAAATAAACCAGGCACAGAAAGACAAACATCACACGCTATCACTTATTTGTGGTATCTAAAATTCAAAACAAACTCACGGAGATAGAAAGTAGAATGATGGTTACCACAGACTGGGAAGAGTATTGGAGAGGTTGGGGGAAGGTGGGGTTTGTTAATGAGTATGAAAAAATGGAAAAAGTGAATAAGATCTAGTAATTGGTAGCACAAGAGGTTGACTATAGTCAATAGTAATTTAACTGTACATTTAAAATAACTAAAAGAGCATAACTGGATTGTTTGTAATACAAAGAATGAATGTTTGAGGGGATGGATACCCCATTTTCCATGATGTGATTATTATGCATTGCATGCCTGTGTCAAAACATCTCATGTATCCTATAAATGTATACACCTACTATGTACCCACAAAAATTAGAAATTAAAAAATTTTAAAAAGAAAAACAATTTAATAAAAGAAGATAAATTAACCATAAATGCATGAGTTTATTTCTATGTTTTCTATCCTGTTCTATTGGTCTATGTGTCTGTTTTTATGCCAGTAAGAACCCCATGCTGTTTTGATTACTATGGATTTATTATGTATTGATATTTTAGAGTCAGGTAGTGTGATGCTTCTAGCTTTGTTCTATTCGCTCAAGATTTCTATGGATGTTTGGTGTCACAAATTTGTGATTAGTTTTTCTTTTACTGTGAGAATTGTCCTTCAAATTTTGATAGGGACTGTGCTGAATCTGACATTTTAGATTTTGTTTTGAGACAGAGTCTGGAATTTTGATAGTGACTGTGTTGAATCTGACACACACACACACACACACACATATATATGTATGTATATACACACATATATTATTATTATTATTATTATTTTCTGAGACAAAGTCTCATGCTGTCGCCCAGGCTGGAATGCAGTGGCGTGATCTCTGCTCACTGCAACTTCCACCTCACAGGTTCAAGTGATTCTCCTGCATCAGCCTCCCAAGTAGGTGGAACTACAGGTGTGTGCCACCACACCTGGCTAATTTTTTGTATTTTTAGTAGAGACGGGGTTTCACCATGTTAGCCAGGATGGTCTCGATCTTCTGACCTCGTGATCGGCCCACCTCGGGCTCCCAAAGTGCTAGGATTACAGGTGTGAGCTTCTGCGCCTGGCCTGACATTTTAATATTTTTAATTCTTCCAATCCATGAACATGAAATATCTTTCAATTTATTTGTGCCTTCTTCTATTTGTTTCATCATTGTTTTATAGTTTTCAGGGTATAGATATTTCACCTACTTGGTTAAATTTATTCCTAAGTAATTTTGTTTTACAGCTATTGTAAATGAGATTGTTCTCTTGATTTCTCATTTTGGATAGTTTACTGTTAGCATATAGAGGAACTACTGATTTTTGTATGGTATTCCCGTCACTTTCAATCTATGTGTGTCCTTAAAATTGAAGTATCTGGTAGACAGCATATAGTTGAGCCTTCCTTTTTATCCATTATGCCCCTATTTCTTTTGATTTGAGAATACAGTCTATTCACAAAGTAATCATAGACATGTAACTTACTACTGCCATTTTGTTGATTGTTTTCTGATTGTTTTGTAGGTTCTTTTTTCCTTTCTTCCTCTCTTGCTACCTTCCTTTGTGGTTTGATGATTTTTTTGTTGTTGTAGTAGTATTCTTTGATTCCTTTCTCTGTTTTTTATATCTGCTACAGGCTTCTGATTTTTGGTTAACATGAGGCTTACATAAAACATCTGTTAGGTTGGTGCAAAAGTGATTGCTGTTTTTGCCATTACATTTTGCCATTAAGGCTTTTGTTTGCCATGAAATGGCAAAAAAAGCAATTGCTTTTGCACCAACCTAATACTTAAAAAAGACTGTTTTAAGCTGATAACAACTTAATCTTGATGGCATTAAAAAACTCTACACTTTTACTCATCCCTCCATTTTGTGTGTGTGTGTGTGTTGTTTGTTTGTTTGAGACAGGGTCTCTCTCTGTCACCCAGGCTGGAGCACTGGTGTGATCTCAGCTCACTGCAACCTCTGCCTCCCAAGTTCAGGTGATTCTCATGCCTCAACCTCCTGAGTAGCTGAGACTACAGGGGTGTGCCACCACACCCAGCTAATTTTTGTATTTATAGTAGAGACAGGGTTTCGTCATACTGGCCAGGCTGCTCTTGACCTCCTGTTCTCAAGTGATCCACCTGCCTTGGCCTCCCATAGTGCTGTGTTTACAGGCATGAGCCACTGTGCCTAGCCCATTTTGTGTCTTTCATGCCACAAGTTACTTCTTTTTATGTGTATCTTTTAACAAATTATTGTGATTATAGTTGTTTTTAATAGTTTTGATGTTAACCTCCATACTAGAGACATAATTGATTTACACACCACCATTACATTATTAGAGTATTCTGAATTTGACTGTGTACTTATTTTTACCAGTAAGTTTTATATATTTTCATGTTTCTAGTTAGCACCATTTTCTTTCTGCTTGAAGAACTCCCTTTAGCATTTCCTGTAAGGCGGGTCTAATGGTGATGGACTCCTTCAGCTTTTGTTTACCTGGGAAATTCTATATTTCTCCCTCATTTCTGAAGAACAACTTTTCTAGATAAAGTATTATTGGTTTACGTGTGGAGAGGGGGAGTTAACACTTTGAATATATTATCCCACTCTCACCTGGCCTGCAAGATTTCTACTGAGAAATCCACTGATAGTCACTGATGTGAAACCACAAAAGACCCCAAATAACCAAAGCACTCTTGAGAAAAAGAACAAAGCTCAAGGCATTATACTTCCCAATTTCAAACTGCAGTACAATGCTATGTTAGTAAAGACAGTATGGTACTTGCATAAAAACACACGTGGAACAATAAAACAGAATAGAGAACCCAGAAATAAATCTAGGCATATATATTAAACTAATTTTTGTTGTGGAAACCGAGAATACATGATAAGGAAAGGATTTTATCTTTAATAAATGGGGTTGAGAAAACTGGATATCCAAATTCCAAAGAATGATATTGGACCCTTATCTTATACCATACATAAAAATCAAATAAAAATGGATTAAAGACTTAATCATTAAGGCATGAAACAATACAACACCTTGAAGAAAACAAAGATAATAAACTCCTTGACATTGGCCTTTTCAGTAATTTTTGTATGTGCTATGAAAAACATAGGCAACAAAAGAAAACAATTTTAAAATGGGACTACACCAAACTAAAAAGCTTCTGTACAGTAATGGAAACAGTCAACAAAGTGAAAAAGCAGCCTACAGAATGAGATAAAATGCTGTAAACCATATGTCTGATAAGAAGTTAATATTCAAAATAGACAAGAAAATTACACAACTCAATAGCAAGAAAACAAGTAACCCTCTTTTTAAAAAGGGGCAATGGACCTGAATAGACATTTTCCCAAAGAAGACATACAAATGGCCAACAGTTATAGGAAAAACTGCCCAGTGGCACTAATCAGGGAAATGCAAATCAAAACCACAATGTGATATTCCCTCACATATGTTAGGATGGCTATAATCAAAAAGGCAAGAGATAGCAAGTGTTGTTGAGGATGTGGAGAAAAGCGGACCCATGTACACTGTTACTGGCAGTGTAAATTGGTAAAGCCATTATGGAAAATAATATAAAAGATCTTTAAACAATTAAATATAGAATTACCAAATATGGTCCAGATTATATGACTCTCCCAGTTATATATTCAAAGTTAATGAAATCAGTACCTTGAAGGGATATCTGCACTCACATGTTCATTACAGCATTATTCACAATATCCAAGATATGGAATAGACTGAAGTATCCATTGAGTGGATAAATAAATTGTGGAATGCATATACAATGAGATGTTATTCAGACTTAGAGAAGAAGGATATCCTTCCATTTGTGAAAATATGGATAAATCTAAAGGGTATTATGTAAAGTGAAACAAGCCCAACACAGAAAGAAAAATACTGCATCTTATATGTGTAATCCAAATAAGTTGAATGCATGGAAGCAGAGTAGAACAGTGATTACCTGCGGCTGGGAGGTGGGAGGAATATGGAGATGTTGGTCAAATGGTATGAAGTCACAGCTATATGGGATGAATAAGCCTAGAGCTATAATATATTGCATGAATACTGTTATGTACACTGAAAATTTGCTGACACTAGAAACACCCAAAAAGGTAACTACATGAGAAGATAGATGTGGCTGTTCACTTCACTATAGTAATCATTTCACTATGTATATCAAAACATCTAGTGCACATTAAATATATACAATTTTTATTTGAAAAATGAAAATAGGAAAAACAATAGAACAAGAATAACTAAAATGATCCTGAAGAATAATGTTGAAGAACTCATGCTACCTAATTTAAAGACTCAGCGTAAAACTACAGTAATCAAAATAGTGTAGTATTGGTTAAAAAAAAAAGGACCAGAAGAGAGTTCAGAAATAGACTCATACATATATGATCAACTGACTTTCAACAAAGATGCAAAAACAATTCAATGGAGAGAGATAATCTTTTTAACAAATAGCGTTTGGATAATTGGAGTCTAGAAGCAAAAACAATAAAACAAAAAATACAAAATGAACAAACAAAAAAAACCTTATTCTGGCTGGGGGAGGTGGCTCATGCCTGCAATCCCGGCACTTTGGGAGGATGAGGTGGGCAGATCACGAGGTCAGGAGATCGAGACCATCCTGGCTAACACGGTGAAATCCAGTCTCTACTAAACAAAATGCAAAAAATTAGCCGGGCATTGTGGCGGGCACCTGTAGTCCCAGCTACTCCAAAGGTTGAGGCAGGAGAACAGTGTGAACTCGGGAGGCAGAGCTTGCAGTGAGCCCAGATGCCGCCACTGCACTCCAGCCTGGGCCACAGAGGGAGACTCCATCTAAAAAACATGCCCAAGGTAATTTATAGATTCAATGCCATCCCCATTAAGCTACCAGTCACTTTCTTCACAGAATTGAAAAAAACTACTTTAAAGTTCATATGGAACCAAAAAAGAGCCTGCATTGCCAAGACAATCCTAAGTCAAAAGAACAAAGCTGGAGGCATCAGGCCACCTGACGTCAAACTATACTACAAGGCTGCAGTAACCAAAACAGCATGGTACTGGTACCAAAACAGAGATATAGACCAATGGAACAGGACAGAGCTCTCAGAAGTAATACCACACATCTACAGCCATCTGATCTTTGACAAACCTGACAAAAACAAGAAATGGGGAAAGGATTCCTTATTTAATAAATGGTGCTGGGAAAACTGGCTAGCCATAAGTAGATAGCTGAAACTGGATCCCTTCCTTACTCCTTGTACAAAAATTAATTCAAGATGGATTAGAGACTTAAATATTAGACCTAAAACCATAAAAACCCTAGAAGAAAACCTAGGTAATACCATTAGGACATAGGCATGGGCAAGGTCTTCATGTCTAAAACACCAAAAGCAATGGCAACAAAAGCCAAAATTGACAAACATTCTAACAACTAAAGGTTTCTGCACAGCAAAAGAAACTACCATCAGAGGAACAGGCAACCTACAGAAATGGGAGAAAAATTTTTGCAATCTACTCATCCTAATAAAGGGCTAGCTATCCAGAACCTGCAAAGAACTCAAACCAAATTTACAGAAAAACAAACAACCCCCATCAAAAAGTGGGACAAAGGATATGAACACACTTTCAAAAAGAAGACATTTATGCAGCCAACAGACACAAAATGCTCATCATCGCTGGCCATCAGAGAATGCAATCAAAACCACAACAATGAGATACCATTCACACCAATTAGAATGGCAATCATTAAAAAGTCAGGAAACAACAGGTGCTGGAGAAGATGTGGAGAAATAGGAACACTTTACGCTGTTGGTGGGACTGTAAACTAGTTCAAAATATCAGGAAGACAGTGTGTTGATTCTCAAGGATCTGAACTAGAAATACCATTTGACCCAGTCATCCCATTACTGGGTATATATCCAAAGGATTATAAATCATGCTGCTATAAAGACACATGCATATGTATGCTTATTGCACTATTCACAATAGTAAAGACTTGAATCCTCAACCCAAATGTCCATCAATGACAGACTGGATTAAGAAAATGTGGCACATATACACCATGGAATACTATGCAGCCATAAAAAAGGATGAGTTTGTGTCCTTTGTAGGGACATGGATGCAGCTGGAAGCCATCGTTCTCGGCAAACTATCACAAGAACACAAAACCAAACACTGCATGTTCTCACTCATAGGTGGGAATTGAACAATGAGATCACTTGGACACAGGAAGGGGAACATCACACACCAGGGCCTATTGTGGAGTGGGGGAGGGGGAAGGGGGAAGAGATAACATTAGTAGATATACCTAATGTAAATGATGAGTTAATGGGTGCAGCACACCAACATGGCACATGTATACATATGTAACAAACATGCACGTTGTGCACATGTACCCTAGAACATAAAGTATAATAATAAAAAAAAATAAAATAAAGGAGAAATGAAGGTTTTCTTAGAAAAAAAACCTTATTCCACATGCAATAGTTAACCCAGTGTATGTCATAGAGTTAATTATAACACCTAAAACTGGAAAACTTCTAGGGAAAAAAATAAATAGGAGAAGATATTTTTACCTTCTGTGAAGCAAAGATTTCTTGGATTAAAAAAGTCCATTAGAGAAAAACTGGGTACATTGTACTTCAAAACTAAAAACATCTTCTGCTCTTCAAAATACATGGTTAGGAGAAAGAAAAGATGAGGTACACATGGGGAGAAGATGTTTGCAAAACATCACATATGGGGAGAAAAATTTTGAAAAACACATCTCTAATGAAGTACTCATTTCCAGAATGTATAAAGTACCCTCAAATCTCATAAAGAAATGAAAATAACTCAGTTAAAAAATTGGCTAAAGATTTGAACAAGACACCACAAAGGAAGATATGGATGACTAATAGGTATATAAAAAGGTGCTCAGCATCATAAATTATTACGGAAATGCAAATCAATGCAATATTTTACTACTATGTACCTATGCCGGTAGCTGAAATGAAAAGAAATACTTTTTAAAACGAAAATAACACTGCCCATCTGGCAAATTTTAGTTTATAATTGCCATTCAGCCTTACATTAGTAGAAGCAAGTATATGAACCCAGTGATCGGTGGATATGGGAAGTCCAGTGTATCTCTTTCACTCTTAACAATGAGTCTTCTTTTTGTGCTTTTCTCCTGCTTTTAAGGAACCTCAGTCTCTTTTTTTTTTTTAAATTATACTTTAAGTTCTAGGTTACATGTGCACAACGTGCAGGTTTGTTACATATGTATACATGTGCCATATTGGTGTGCTGCACCCATTAATTCATCATTTACATTAGGTATATCTCCTAATGCTATCCATCCCCCCTACCCCCTCTCCACAATAGGACCCGGTGTGTGATGCTCCCCTTCCTGTGTCCAACTGATCTCATTGTTCAATTCCCACCTACGAGTGAGAACATGTGGTATTTGGTTTTCTGTTCTTGTGACAGTTTGCTGAGAATGATGGTTTCCAGCTGCATCCATGTCCCTACAAAGACATGAACTCATCCTTTTTTATGGCTGCATAGAATTCCATGGTGTATATGTGCCACATTTTCTTAATCCAGTCTCTCATTGATGGACATTTGGGTTGGTTCCAAGTCTTTGTATTGTGAATAGTGCCACAATGAACATACGTGTGCATGTGTCTTTATAGCAGCATGACTTATAATCCTTTGGGTATATCCCAAGTAATGGGATGGCTGGGTCATATGGTATTTCTAGTTCTAGATCCTTGAGGAATCGCCATACTGTTTTCCACAATGGTTGAAGTAGTTTACAGTTCCACCAATAGTGTAGAAGTGTTCCTATTTCTCCACATCCTCTCCAGCACCTGTTGTTTCCTGACTTTTTAATGATTGCCATTCTAATTGGTGTGAGATGGTATCTCATTGTGGTTTTGATTTGCATTTCTCTGATGGCAAGTGGTGGTGAGCATTTTTTCATCTGTCTGTTGGCTGTACGAATGTATTCTTTTGAGAAGTGTCTGTTCATATACTTTGCCCACTTTTTGATGGGGTTGTTTGTTTTATTCTTGTAAATTTGATTGAGTTATTTATAGGTTCTGGATATTAGCCCTTTGTCAGATGAGTAGATTGCAAAAATTTTTTCCCATTCTGTAGGTTGCCTGTTCACTCTGATGGTAGTTTCTTTTGCTGTGCAGAAGCTCTTTAGTTTAATTAGATCCCATTTGTCAATTTTGGCTTTTGTTGCCATTGCTTTTGGTGTTTTAGACATGAAGTCCTTACTCATGCCTATGTCCTGAATGGTATTGCCTACGTTTTCTTCTAGGGTTTTTATGGTTTTAGGTCTAATATTTAGGTCTATAATCCATCTTGAATTAATTTTTGTATAAGGCGTAAGGAAAGGATCCAGTTTCAGCTTTCTACTTATGGCTAGCCAATTTTTCCAGCACCATTTATTACATAGGGAATCCTTTCCCCATTTCTTGTTTTTCTGAGGTTTGTCAAAGATCAGATGGCTGTAGATGTGTGGTGTTATTTCTGAGGACTCTGTTCGGTTCCTTTGGTCTATATCTCTGTTTTGATACCAGTACCATGCTGTTTTGGTTACTGCAGCCTTGTAGTATAGTTTGAAGTCAGGTAGCCTGATGCCTCCAGCTTTGTTCTTTTGGCTTAGGATGGTCTTGGCAATGCGGGCTCTTTTTTGGTTCCATATGAACTTTAAAGCAGTTTTTTCCAATTCTGTGAAGAAAGTGACTGGTAGCTTAATGGGGATGGCATTGAATCTATAAATTACCTTGGGCAGTATGGCCATTTTCACCATATTAATTCTTCCTATCCAGGAACATGGTATGTTCTTCCATTTGTTTGCGTCCTCTTTTATTTCACTGAGCAGTGGTTTGTAGTTCTCCTTGAAGAGGTCCTTGGCATCCCTTGTAAGTTGGATTCCTAGGTATTTTATTCTCTTTGAAGCTATTGTGAATGGGAGTTCATTCATGATTTGGCTCTCTGTTTGTCTGTTACTGGTGTATAAGAATGCTTGTGATTTTTGCACATTAATTTTGTATCCTGAGACTTTGCTGAAGTTGCTTATCAGCTTAAGGAGATTTTGGGCTGAGACAATGGGGTTTTCTAAATAAACAATCATGTCATCTGCAATCAGGGACAATTTGACTTCTTCTTTTCCTAACTGAATACCCTTGATTTCTTACTCTTTCCTGATTGCCCTGGTCAGAACTTCCAACACTATGTTGAATAGGAGTGGTGAGAGACGGCATCCCTGTCTTGTGCCAGTTTTCAAAAGGAATGCCTCCAGTTTTTGCCCATTCAGTATGATATTGACTGTGGGTTTGTCATAAATAGCTCTTATCATTTTGAGATATGTTCCATCCATACCGAATTTATTGAGAGTTTTTAGCATGAAGGACTGTTGAATTTTGCCAAAGGCCTTTTCTGCATCTATTGAGATAATCATGTGGTTTTTGTCTTTGGTTCTGTTTATATGCTGGATTATGTTTATTGATTTGCGTATGTTGAACCAGCCTTGCATCTCTGGGATGAAGTCCACTTGATCATGGTGGATAAGCTTTTTGATGTGCTGCTGGATTCGGTTTGCCAGTATTTTAATGAGGATTTTGGCATCGATGTTCATCAGGGATATTGGTCTAAAATTCTGTTTCTTTCTTGTGTCTCTGTCAGGCTTTGGTATCAGGATGATGTTGGCCTCATAAAATAAGTTAGGGAGGATTCCCTCTTTCTCTATTGATTGGAATAGTTTCAGAAGGAATGGTACCAACTCCTCCTTCTACCTCTGGTAGAATTCAGCTGTGAATCCATCTGGTCCTGGACTTTTTTTGGTTGGTAGGCTATTAATTATTGCCTCAATTTCAGAGCCTGCTATTGGTCTATTCAGGGATTCAACTTCCTCCTGGTTTAGTCTTGGGAGAGTGTAAGTATCCAGGAAATTATCCGTTTCTTGTAGGTTTTCTAGTTTATTTGTGTAGAGGTGTTTATAGTATTCTCTGATGATAGTTTGTATTTCTGTGGGGTTAGTGGTGATATCCCCTTTATCATTTTTTATTGCATCTATTTGATTCTTCTCTCTTTTCTTCTTTATTAGTCTTGCTAGTAGTCTATCAATTTTGTTAATCTTTTCAAAAAACCAGCTCCTGGATTCATTGATTTTTTGGAGAGTTTTTTGTGTCTCTGTCTCCTTCAGTTCTGCTCGGATCTTAGTTATTTCTTGCCTTCTGCTAGCTTTTGAATGTGTTTGCTCTTGCTTCCATAGTTCTTATAATTGTGATGTTAGGGAGTCAATTTTAGATCTTTCCTGCTTTCTCTTGTGGGCATTTAGTGCTCTAAATTTCCCTCTACACACTGCTTTAAATGTGTCCCAGAGATTCTGGTATGTTGTATCTTGGTTCTCATTGGTTTCAAAGAACATCTTTATTTCTGCCTTCATTTCGTTATGTACCCAGTAGTCATTCAGGAGCAGGTTGTTCAGTTTCCATGTAGTTGAGTGGTTTTGATTGAGTTTCTTAGTCCTGAGTTCTATTTTAATTGCACTGTGGTCTGAGAGACAGTTTGTTATAATTTCTGTTCTTTTACATTTGCTGAGGAGTGCTTTACTTTCAATGTTGTGGCCAATTTTGGAATAAGTGTGATGTGGTGCTGAGAAGAATGTATATTCTATTGATTTAGGGTGGAGAGTTCTGTAGATGTCTATTAGGTCCGCTTGGTGCAGAGTTGAGTTCAATTCCTGGATATCCTTATTAACTTTCTGTCTCGTTGATCTGTCTAATGTTGACAGTGGGGTGTTGAAGTCTCCCATTATTATTGTATGGGAGTCTAAGTCTCTTTGTACATCTCTAATGACTTGCTTTATGAATCTGGGTGCTCCTTTATTGGGTGCATGTATATTTAGGACAGTTAGCTCTTACTGATGAATTGATCCCTTTACCATTATGTAATGGCCTTCTTTGTCTCTTTTTATCTTTGATGGTTTAAAGTCTGTTTTATCAGAGACTAGTATTGCAACCCCTGCTTTTTTTGTTTTCCATTTGCTTGGTAGATCATCCTCCATCACTTTATTTTGAGCCTATGTGTGTCTCTGCATGTGAGATGGGTCTCCTGAATACAGCAGACTGATGGGTCCTGACTCTTTATCCAATTTGCCAGTCTGTGTCTTTTAATTGGAGCATTTAGTCCATTTACATTTAAGGTTAATATTGTTATGTGTGAACTTGATCCTGTCATTATGATATTAGCTGGTTATTTTGCTCACTAGTTGATGCAGTTGCTTCCTAGCATTGATGGACTTTACATTTTGACATGTTTCTGCAATGGCTGGTACCTGTTCTTCCTTTCCATGTTTAGTGCTTCCTTCAGGATCTCTTGTAAGGCAGGCCTGGTGGTGACAAAATCTCTCAGCATTTGTTTGTCTGTGAAGGATTTTATTTCTCCTTCACTGATGAAACATAGTTTTGCTGGATATGAAATTCTGGGTTTAAAATTCTTTTGTTTAAGAATGTTAAATATTGGCCACCACTCTTTTCTGACTTGGAGTGTTTCTGCCGAGAGATCTGCTGTTAGTCTGATGGGCTTCCCTTTGTGTGTCACCCAACCTTTCTCTCTGGCTGCCCTTAACATTTATTCCTTCATTTCAACTTTGGTGAATCTGACAATTATGTGTCTTGGAGTTGCTCTTCTTGAGGAGTATCTTGGTTGCGTTCTCTGTATTTCCTGAATTTGGATGTTGGCTTGCCTTACTAGGTTGGGGAAGTTCTCCTGGATGATATCCTGTAGAGTGTTTTATAACTTGGTTCCGTTTTCCCCATCACTTTCACGCACACCAGTCAGACGTAGATTTGGTCTTTTCACATAATCCCATACTTGTTGGAGGCTTTGTTCATTTCTTTTTACTCTTTTTTCTCCACACTTCTCTTCTTGCTTCATTTCATTCATTTGATCGTCAATCGCTGATACTCTTTCTTCCAGTTGATCGAGTTGGTTACTGAAGCTTGTGCATTTGTCACGTATTTCTCATGTTATGGTTTTCATCTCTATCAATTCTTTTAAGGTCTTCTCTTCATTGATTATTCTAGTTATCCATTCGTCTATTATTTTTTCAAGGTTTTAGTTTCTTTGCGCTGGTTACATAGTTCCTCATTTAGCTCTGAGAAGTTTGATCGATTGAAGTCTTCTTCTCTCAGCTCGTCAAAGTCATTCTCTGTCCAGCTTTGTTCCTTTGCTGGCGATGAGCTGTGTTCCTTTGGAGGGGAGATGCACTCTGATTTTTTGAATTTCCAGCCATTCTGCACTGCTTTTTCCCCATCTTTGTGGTTTTATCTGTCTTTGGTCTTTGATGATGGTTATGTACTGATAGGGTTTTGGTGTGGGTGTCCTTTCTGTTTGTTAGTTTTCCTTCTAACAGTCAGGACCCTCAGCTGTAGGTCTGTTGGAGTTTGCTTGAGGTCCACTCCAGACCCTGTTTGCCTGAGTATCAGCAGTGGAGGCTGCAGAAGAAGATAGGATATTGCTGAACAGTGAGTGTTGCTGTCTGATTTTTGCTCTGGAAGCTTCGTCTCAGGGGTGTACCCCACAGTGTGAAGTGTGAGGTGTGAGGTGTCAGTCTGCACCTAGTGGGGGATGTCTTCCAGTTAGGTTACTGAGGGGTCAGGGACCCACTTGAGCAGGCAGTGTATCCGTTCTCAGATGTCAACCTCCGTGCTGGGAGATCCACTGCTCTCTTCAAAGCTTTCAGACAGGGGCATTTACCTCTGCAGAGGTTTCTGCTACTTTTTGTTTAGCTATGCCCTGCCCCCAGAGGAGGAGTCTACAGAGGCAGGCCATCCTCCTTGAGCTGCAGTGGGCGCCACCCAATTCGAGCTTTGTTTACCCACTTAAGCCTCAGCAATGGCGGGTGCCCCTCCCCCATCCTCGCTGCCACCTTGCAGTTAGAACTCAGACTGCTGTGCTAGCAATGAGGGAGGCTCCGTGGGCGTGGGACCCTCTGGGCGAGGTGTGGGATATAATCTCCTGGTATGCCATTTGCTTAGACCCTTGGTAAAGCACAGTATTAGGGTGGGAGTTACCCGATTTTCCAGGTGTTGTGAGTCTCAGTTTCCCTTGGCTAGGAAAATGGATTCCCTTCCCCCTTGAGCTTCCCAGGTGAGGCAATGCCTCGCCCTGCTTCAGCTCTCACTGGTCAGGCTGCACCAGCTCACCAGCACTGATTGTCCAGCACTCCCCAGTGAGGTGAACCCGGTACCTCAGTTGAAAATGCAGAAATCACCTGTCTTCTCTGTCACTCGCGCTGGGAGGTGGAAGCTGGAGCTGTTCCTATTCGGCCACCTTGGGTGTGCCACCCCCAGTCTCTTTTAAAATATTTATTTTTATTTTTGGCTGGATCTCTTGCCCCTGTTCATTCTTTGTGTTTCAACTGCTTTTGTGTTTATTTATGTCTGTCCCACGAGAATGTGATATCACCCATGGCAAGCACCACATTTTGTTGGTCTCTTCATTTCCAGCATTCCAGAAATTTCCTGAAGCATAGCCAGCGGCAAGCCATATTTATTGAATTAATCTTTTGTAATGACCCAGACAGGGAAAGCATCCCCTCCATTGTGGAACTAGTATTGGAAATGTTATGTTTGTAAACACTATACGTATAGTGTTTTGTTTTATGCCAGACACCAGGGGAATGGCTCAGCCTTGGTGCCTTGGTGACCCTGCCACAGGGAATTTTCTCACTTGCCTCCTATCTTGCTGGAGGCTGACATGAGATCATTACTCATCCATCTTCATAGTAGTTGAGCACAAGATGTTCCTTGTTGCCCCACGTTAGGGTACAGTTTTGGGTATAAAATTGTTTGCTGACTTTAAGTATGATTATGGACTTCTCAATGGCAGAGGACCCACCACCTGCACTGTTACCGAGCGCCTCTGATTCAATGTCAAACTGTGGGACTAGGGAAACAGAAAGCTGATACAATGCTTATCTTGCTTGTGCTGTCTGTAAGTAGTAAACTATTTGGATCTATTTGAACTCATTGTCTTCTTACTAGCTGACTCTATGAATGTGCAGCAAGCCAATCTAACAATTGCAGTGGTGATCCTTATGGCACTAGTTAGCCACCACAGGGCTGCTTAGGGACTGCTTGACCACTTGACAGACAGACTCTGATATTGAGTTGTGTGGTGTTGCATGACCAGAACATTGACTTCTTTTCAATGGCATCACATACAGCAAGGAGCAGTTTTCAGCACATAGGGTGACCTAAGGTGGCCTTTGTCAGGCCTCTGTCATTTACAAACCAACTTTAGATACAATGCCATGTCTGATACCAACTACACTGCTATTTAGTTAGTGTTTACTTAAATCAAATTAGTTTCTGAGCTCAGATTCATTCGGTTATATAACGTAATTACTTGAAATTCAAAATCAGTATCTCTTACTAGAGATATAATTATAAAAGTAAATGAAATAAAAAATCAATTTAAAAATGGGCTATAACTAGTGAACCAAATCCATTTATACTGTAATGCCTACTTCATATGTGCTATCTCACTCATTTATTTTTATTATTTTATTTTTAGTAGTGATGAGGTCTTGCTATGTTGCCCAGGCTAGTCTCAAACTCCTGGGCTCAAGCAATCCTTGGCCTTCCAAAGTGCTGAGGTTATAGGCATGAGCCACCATGCCTGGCTTTATCTCACTTATTAATCATAGTAATACTTTAATGTAAATATTGTAATTTATATTTTAGTAATGCAAAACAGTTCCAAAGGATGTAAGTATCTTTCTCACTATCACACAGCCAGTTTGTGTCACAGACAGGATGAAAACCCATGGCTATTTCATGCTACAGCCTATAAAAAGACAGTGTAGGTAGGACCCAAGACATTTTGCCTCAGCAACTACCCCTTTCATTCCTACCTAACTTTTAATCTTTGCAGTTAGCTCCTGCATCTAGGAACCTCTCACATATTTTGTGAAAATTGATATACCCTGCATTTTTCTCATTTTTAAATTTTAACCATAGATTATTAGTCTTTTTGGATCAAGAAAATATTTTTAACTTGCAAGTAGAAGAAATAGTTGCTATTTATAATCCTGTGTCTTTCCCTAAGCAAGGTGGATTTTAGGTAGGGTCTTTTCTTGTATAACTGTAAATGTGTGTGGATATGAATGGGGCTCAGAGATGCAACCTGCTGTCATTGTGTACAGTAATAAGGGTGTAAGGCTGGAATTAGGCAGCTTTGGAAGCTTCTTAGCGAGATATGGAGAATATCAGGCCAATAAAGAATTTTATAGAGGAAAAAAGAGATTTGTCACTGCTCCTTCTCAATCTCTAAATTAACTTTGAGAAAGAACAGAAGGGCATACAAGAGAAACTTTCCTTCAAGGAAAGAACAAGGTCTTTTATTTTATTTATTAATTTAATTTTTTTTTTTAACGTGCAGGTTTGTTACATATGTATACTTGTGCCATGTTGCTGTGCTGCACCCATCAACTCATCAGCACCCATCAACTCGTCATTTACATCAGGTATAACTCCCAATGCAATCCCTCCCCCCTCCCCCCTCCACATGATAGGCCCCGGTGTGTGATGTTCCCCTTCCCGAGTCCAAGTGATCTCATTGTTCAGTTCCCACCTATGAGTGAGAACATGTGGCGTTTGGTTTTCTGTTCTTGTGATAGTTTGCTAAGAATGATGGTTTCCAGCTGCATCCATGTCCCTACAAAGGACACAAACTCATCCTTTTTTATGGCTGCAGAGTATTCCATGGTGTATATGTGCCACATTTTCTTAATCCAGTCTGTCACTGATGGACATTTGGGTTGATTCCAAGTCTTTGCTATTGTGAATAGTGCCGCAATAAACATACGTGTGCATGTGTCTTTATAGCAGCATGATTTATAATCCTTTGGGTATATACCCAGTAATGGGATGGCTGGGTCATATGGTACCTCTAGTTCTAGATCCTTGAGGAATTGCCATACTGTTTTCCATAATGGTTGAACTAGTTTCCAATCCCACCAACAGTGTAAAAGTGTTCCTATTTCTCCACATCCTCTCCAGCACCTGTTGTTTCCTGACTTTTGAATGATTGCCATTCTAACTGGTGTGAGATGGTATCTCATTGTGGTTTTGATTTGCATTTCTCTGATGGCCAGTGATGATGAGCATTTTTTCATGTGTCTGTTGGCTGTATGAATGTCTTCTTTTGAGAAATGTCTGTTCATATCCTTTGCCCACTTTTTGATGGGGTTGTTTGTTTTTTTCTTGTAAATTTGTTTGAGTTCTTTGTAGGTTCTGGATATTAGCCCTTTGTCAGATGAGTGGATTGCAAAAATTTTCTCCCATTCTGTAGGTTGCCTGTTCACTCTGATGGTAGTTTCTTTTGCTGTGCAGAAGCTCTTTAGTTTAATGAGATCCCATTTGTCAGTTTTGGCTTTTGCTGCCATTGCTTTTGGTGTTTTAGACATGAAGTCTTTGCCCATGCCTATGTCCTGAATGGTACTACCTAGGTTTTCCTCTAGGGTTTTTATGGTATTAGGTCTAACATTTAAGTCTCTAATCCATCTTGAATTAATTTTCGTATGAGGAGTAAGGAAAGGATCCAGTTTCAGCTTTCTACTTATGGCTAGCCAATTTTCCCAGCACCATTTATTAAATAGGGAATCCTTTCCCCATTTCTTGTTTCTCTCAGGTTTATCAAAGATCAGATGGCTGTAGATGTGTGGTATTATTTCTGAGGACTCAGAACAAGGTTGTTTAAGTCAAACAATTTTATATTCACATGTTGATTAAATTTTTATGAAAGTATCCTATTACTGGCTAAGGTCATCATGTACAGTGTTAGTTCCTTATACAACACTTTCAGAAGCATATACTTTGATAAAAGTATCAGCATAAAAACATGAGCAGGTGGCTTTCAGAGTGATAGCATCATTAAAGGCATCTAAGCATTCAGAGAAGATGTGCCTCATAAGGTTTGAAGGGATGGGAACCTGGAGCTGCCCCTTCTGTCACTGCCTTTGAAGTCCTAAAATGTAAAATTGTAAGAGACAGAAGCCATACAGAAACAGATGAGCGTAGGAAAGCCTAGCCCTTCATAACTCACAATTTGTGGAGACTTTATTTTTAGAGAATGGAAAAAGAAGTTTTACATCCCAATTCACATTAAAAAGCTAGCATAATCTTGATACCAAAGTCAAAGATTGTACAAGAAATCAGTGTGAGTTAATCTCACTCATAATATATATATACATATACCCTAAATAAAATATTAGGACATAGATTATTGAAAAAGGATAACATTTCAAGAACCAATTGTGTTTATCCTACCAATGCAAAGTTAGTTAAATGTACTTAGTGTATTCACCACAGTAATAAATTAATAGAGGAACAAATCCTATGATAATCACAGTCGATGAAGTACAACTCTTTGGGGAAAGTCAACATATATCCAAGAGGAATACTCTCAGGAAACTAGAAGTAGAAGGAACTTCTGATAAAGCACATCTACAGATAAAATCTACACCAAATCATGGTAAAATGTTGAATATTTTCCATTTCTTATCAGGAATAAGATGAGAGTGTCCACTATCACCAGTTGAATTCCACATTGTACTGGATGGGTCTGTCCAATGCCATAAAATGAATTAAGGAAATAAAGAGTAAAATACTTTAAAAGGCAGACTGAAAAGTATTATTACTCACAGATGGTATGATTGTATATGTTGACAATCAAAAAGACCTAGAGACAAACTTTTGGAATTAATAAGCATATTTAGCAAGGTTTCTGGAGAGAAAAATCAATACGTAAAATTATCTCTCTATACACCAGCTGAAACAGAATATAAATTTTCAAAAAACAAGCATGAAACACCTAATTATTCCTAGTTTAACATAAGCTGCACAAGACTTCTTTGCAGACAATTGTGAAACTTTATTGAGAGAATTTCAATGGTCAAGTTTCCAACGTAAAGACTGCATGTATGGTTTCAGCTTGTCTTCATTTAAACCGATGGTGGCCCTTCACCTACAAGATAAACATAACAGTTGAGAGTATTTTTTAGCAGAACTTTTTTTGATGACACTACGGGTTGAAAAAAGACATAGTTTTGGTTTTATGAAATGAACTATAACAAGGTAACCCTCTGGCTTATATCCAGTTAAACCTCTATAGAGACTTCGAAGGTAGGCTTTCAGGTGTATTAACAATATTTTAAAATCCCACTCATTTTTCTAGTGTATGAGAAAGAGTTGGAGTTCAAAATGATTTGATCAAATGAACCTATTTAAAGAAAGCTTTAACTAGAAACTAAAAACTGCGTGTAATTTTAGAAAAAAATCCAACTAGCCAAACATAAACATAAAACTTAGGAAACAAAAGAAATTTGAAATAATGTTTTGAATATAGGATAGCTCAAACAGTAACGCTACATTTGAAAGTGCTTAAGTGACATAAATAGAAAGGCTAGTATTATATTTGTTTTGTTTCTGTTGTGGGAAAACGCTAAAATGTTTTTGATGAGTTTACTCCTTATATGGTTGTTTTAAGTAGGTTAACCATTTGTCCCTATTTTCACCTGTGGTTCTAGTATAATTATCAATAATGCCTCTTTGCACATTTAAAAATATTCCAGTTTGTCCAATAAATTATATCGTCACACTGGTTGCAAACCATTATCATTATAGATGAAGTGTTGAAAAGAAATAGTAATGATTCTCACAATTTGGCAAAAGGGGGAGCAGAAGGAGAGGAAGAGGAGGAGAGAGAGAAAGAGAAGAGACTGAGGAATCTAGAAAAGCCAAATACAAATAAATAAACAATAGCTTATTTTTTTGTTGTTTTTAAATGATAAATAATTTTGATGGAAAATTCTGGCAAGTTTTAAAAGTTCATCCATGTTATCATGTTTAAATATTCAGTACTACTGTGGTATAGTAAATAATTTTATGTTTTGCTAGCATATCAAACATTGCATCAAATTGTGAAAATTGTTTAGAGCTCAAGAATGCATCCACTTTTAATTATATTACACATTCAATATCTGTCCTGTCTTGTTCCTATTTTTTATTGTGTATACTTGGGCTTTGTCCATTTTCTTCAAGATTATGCAAACTAGGGGATCCTCTATTCATAGATATGTTGAAAATCTCTTTTATTTACTAGCTGAATTATTTCCCTTAATGACTTATACCTATCTTTTATTAAGTATATATTTTTCCCTTATGTTTATTTTGTGCCTGTTTCTTATTTTTTTATATTGAATGCTCATATAATTTTATATTTTTATCTTTTAATAACATGTATTTAAGGCAATGATCTTCTTATGAGTATATGTTCAATAGGTTCCTGAACATAGCCCGAAAAATACTTTTAATCTAAATATTCTAATGGAATGGATCAGGAATGTAGAGCAAAAGCAGTAGACTAATGCAAGATAATTTCTTCCCTAAACCCTAAGTGTTTATATTAAATTCAGAAGCTCATATAATTAATGCCTAGAAGTTTGGAAAAAGAATGTATAAAACATACTTAAGTTGATTACTCAAATTTTAATATATTTGATTTTGACCCATTTTTGTAAGAGCAAATATGGGTTTAGAAGATAAGGAATTTGCCCAAAGTCAGTGAAATTTTGTTAGAGCTTGGACTAAAGCCTACTTAATTGCCTCAGCATGTTTCATACAATGAATATCTGTTACAAATTCATTAGGTATTTATTAAAAGCAGACCTTTATAAAAGTATCTGATATTATTAGCTGTTGGTTTAGGAACTTATACTAAAAAGTAAGAAAGTACCTTCACATTTTATAATTGAATGTGACTTTGACCCAATGTGGTAGAATCTATGATTCTGTTTGTTTATAAGTCAGGCTTTTGGGGACTGAACTATCTTTCAAAGAATCTTTATATACGAACTCTGTTAAATTATATTAGCAGTAGTGGTACCTCTGTATTATAAAATGTATAGTATTTTTGAAAACAGAAACCCCATAATTTGCATTTTTAATGAATAACTTACCTGCTTCTGGTATTTTAACAGGCTCGAGATTTGGCAGAAATTCTCCCTTGACATTAGGACCATCTCCACGTTCACCCCCAGTCTTTGACCGAGTCAGTTCCCAGAGATAGGCTGCCAGGTCTAGCATGTAAAAATAAAAAAGGTTACCAATTTAAGTTGTAAAACGTAAAATATAAATAAAAGAATGATAATATTCACTCCCTCAATGTTATGAAATAAAAGCCTATAGGCTAGTGTGGTAATACATGCAATGCATAAGAATTTCAAGAACATTATTTCAGGAGTCTTATCAGAAAAAGAAAACAAAGTTTTCCAAATGTTATCACCCTTTTCTTTTCCCACAACTGCCCCCAGACAGCTTAGTTGAACCCTCTGTAGGTATATGTTATTGTACTTATCATTTTAAGTTAGTGCTTCATTTGAGTCTGTCTAACTAGATTATGAGCTCAAGGCTGAAATCATCTCTCTCATTATATTTACATCCCTAAAACCTACATATTGCATGGCATGAGTCACTGTGAATAAATGTTGAGTGAAAAAAAAAGTATTTAAAAATACAGCCCATACTGGTGAACACTCTGCAAAGCAACTGGTCCATTCTCTTAAAAAATACCAGTGTCCTGAAAGACGAAGAAAGAGTGAAGAACTGGTCCAGATTAAAAGAGATTAAATAGGATTGACAACTATATGTAATGCATGATCTTGGAATCAGAAAAAAAAAATCTATAAGGGAAATTATTGGGACAACTGGGGAAATTTGAATATAAGCTATATATTAAACAACTGCATTTTTCATTGTTGAATTCCCCAAATGTAATAAAAATACAGGGGTTATCCAAGAGAATATGGCTATATAAGAGAATAGTGGGTATGAAATCAATGTGGCAAAGCTGTAAACATTAGTTAATCTCGGTGAAAAGCATATGAGCTGATTATAATAGTCTTGCAACTTTTCTGTAAATTTTATATTTTTTCAAAACATAAATTAAAAATAAAAAAGAATAAATGACAACTGTGTTGGAGTTCAGGAAGACAAGAGTTAGTTTTGACAACATTAACAACAACTAGGATTGGACTTCAGACAAGATTGAGTGGATTCAGGGTGGTATGGCTGTGGATGGATTGGATTTCATATATTTGTTTTCCTGCATTACAAAAACCTCCATTTTAAATGACATTGTAAGAACAAAGCACAAAATGTGCTGTCCTTATACTTTACCACAGCGCAATCAGGGAATAAACATCAATTATCCAGGAAATCAGAAATTTACACCATGGATAAGATTTAAATTACATTTAAATTATAATTTTATGAAGAATTAGCTGAATGGATTTGTAAGCATATGACATATTTTATAGTCATGACACCCATAACCCATAACCTGTGGAGGTAACAAGAAACTTACTTTGTTAAAATAAAGTTACTTTTCGGTCCAAAGGTCTTATATGTTACTTTCCATAAATGAATTCCATATACAACGAAGTTCTTAAAACAACAGCAAAATTATTTGTGAATACAGCAAAATCATTGACTTCCAGCAAGAATAATGGGAAGTGGAATGGAAAGAATTTAGTGGGTACTATTGTCATCATAATTCTAGGACTCTTTCAACAGTGAATTGCTAAAATAATCTACAGCTTGAGCTATGTAAACATTTTGCTCCAAAATGCCATACCTGGAAGAACTAATTGTTTCATGATAATTGTAGGTACTTAACCTTTTGATGTTTCTAGCCATAAGAGGATTTAACCACCTTTTAAAAGCCACTTAAAAATTATACTGAACCAGCTACCTATATGCCAATATCCTGAATTGTTCAGCTATTAACTAAACTTTCCATACACAAATTTCAATCAAAGTAAACAGTGGCTATCATTCATTGAGTCATTCTCTGGAATCACATTCTGTTCCACTGAATTGGGTCTATTCCTATGCCAGTACTAAGCTATCTCATAGTATAGACATTTTAGTATTAAACAGTTTGAGCAAAATCATTCACTTTTTCTTACAGCAACCTAGATGGTAAGAAGCATACATACTTTGGAATAAAATACAAATTATTTCTCCACCAGTGAAGTGCCCTTTGGTAAGATACAATCTCTGAGTTTCAGTTTTCTTACTTATCAAATGGGATTTATATTTCTATGCAAGCTAGTTTAACCCAAGGTGTTATATATGATATACATATGTGATGTGTATATCACATATCATGCATAGATTTATATCTCGATGCAAGCTAGTTTAATCCAAGGTGTGAATTAGTGTGGATATGAGATATATATATGATATATATATTCATATATGTGATCTATAGTATATATATATAATGCCTTAACACTCTACACATGCTATTACAAGTTGCTTAAACTTTTAATATAATCACTAAAAAGGACAGACAATATTCTAAGATCAAATTTAACTAGTGAAATAGTATACAATTCTGACTAAAATTAAACATAGTTTCCCTGGATTTGCTAATGAAGCGCTCTGGCAAGCATAACAAGTAAGTCTTGGAGGTCGAATGCATTATACTAAGGGACTGCCCCCGGCTGCAAACTATGCCTTCTTCACTTTTCCAGCCAATTTTCAGGCAATGTTTGAGATCTCTTTCTATTGCTTTTTTCCCTCCTTTTACTTCCATATCATAATACATGATATATACATACACCTCCTCCATTCATAGGCATTCTTTCTTTCCCACCCTTCACCTTGGAACTCCAGTGCTCCCTCGTCTCTCTCTTGACCAGGTGTATAATCCTGACTTTCAATTAGTGGTTCCTGTTGTTGAAGTTGGTCATCACTGGGTGGCTCCTGGGCCTAGGAATATGAGTGCATGTGCAAATAAAAACCTCTGTTATTAATAATGCATGTTAATAACATACATATACTCAATATACAAATACATCTTACTATAAATAAGCCTAAAGACATTTTTTTATCCTACACAATTCTATATACTTATTCTTAATAGTTACTACAAGAAAAGAGTTACCCTTAAAAACTTGGGAAGCTATTTTAATCCACGCTGGAATGGATGTATACAATGTGTTATGAATAAGCAGAAGGAAGCCATAGAGAATATTTCTGGGGAATATAAAAACATAACCATCCAGGCAACATTAGAATGCAAACATCCAAATCTATGTTTACTTCACGAGATTCAATTATTACCATTTATAAGCATGGAAAACCTTATTAATATATCAATATTAGTTCAACAACATTTTCACAAAAATAAGTTTCTAATAGAAAATATCAAATGTTAAAATACTCACAACCACAGCCCCTATTGGATGATTAGAGTCTTGATCATCTCTTCTTTCTCTAGATCTGGATCTTGTTCTTTGATGTCCACTCATGTTTCACTCTGAAAGTGGCATACTGTGATTCAGAAAATGTACGTAAGAGTGTATCATTTGACCACTTCCATGGCTAAACTGGAAAGCATGCAAGCTCACAATTACCCTGGGACTTAATTTTAAGATATTTTCAAAATTTTTCAGGTATCATCTAATTTAGCCAAATATGGCTGCTTGCGAAGTCATTAATGTTATGGCTCTGGTAGCAGGCAAGGCTCACGGCAAGACAGAGGACTTCTCTGTGAGTTTTGGTTTTACAATTAGACTCTCCATCATGAAGACATCTAGGAAAATACAGGTGGAGAATTGGAACCGGAGTGACTACCTTTTGCCCCACTCTCATTTACTAGGCCCATTTCCCCCCTAAAATCAAGTTAAGTTGGAACGCACAGCCTCTCCCATTCCTTCCCGAGATGTCATTGGCGGAGGTGTGAAGTTGCGAAGCAGAGTGAAGGGCGTGCTCCTCACTCTCTACCGCCGTGGGGCACTCTGCAGACCTCGGGGCCGCGGTTATCAGGCGGCAGTGTTCCTAGTTTCCAGGCCCCTTCCTTACCGCCCACCTCGCCAGGCCACTGCCCAGGTGAGAACTGGGGAATCTGCCCTCCCTCGGAGAGTTCCAGGCGTTTCAGCACTCAGATTCCTCCATCAGCACACCCAGCACTCGCCCCATCTTCACGTGATTCCTCCCCTCTTCGGCCCACGTTCCTCCCTCTTCCTAGCCCAGCCACGACGACAAAGGCCCATGCGGCGTAGCGACCTGGGAGGAGCCGGACGTCGACCGCGAGGCCCTTTTCCCTCAGAAGCCAGGGACTGTGGCTTCTGTGCCGCAGGACCTGTCCAAAGCCCGCTGGCGGCCCCTCACATTCACTCACAACTAAATTCCCAGGAGGACTGATCTGCGGACCTACCAGCTGAGTCCCAGTCAGTGAGAAAGAATGAAGAGGACAGGAGGACCACCTCCCAGGGCACAGCTCTGAGCGCAGACAGCAGACAGCAAGGCACTTGCGCAATAATGGACACACCCAGCAACGGACATGCATACGGATGCAGCTTGTGTTACGTAGACTGAGGCTTTCCTGCCTCTGTTGACTGGGAGCCACAAGATTTCTTGAGTATTGAAAGGGGCTTGCACAGCTCTTTTACTTTTCCTTCCTAAACTTTTTGACGTCTTAAGTAAGGGTCCTTGAGGCTCGAGGTCAAATTAACTATCATACCTAATACAACTCTCATACTTCCCTCATAAATAGAGGGAAGAGGGATCATAAATATATGATATTTAACTGCACCCCAGCCCCAGCCCAAGAACAGCCTTACACAGGATGGCAAATGACCAAGAGGGCACCTGTACCTGTTGATCCTTTTTCCTGAGGTCTAATTTGTATTAATTAACTCTTGCCTTTTGAAAAACAAACACTGTTATCTGAAGTTTAATGTGAACCTTTAAAGATGCATTGTTTTTTAGTCAAAAAGGACATATTTGATATGGGCCACTAGGGTTACCACAAAATACATAGTTGTTGATGAAATGTAATTTACATCTTTAATGTAATGAGCAAGAACAGCATTTTAAAGAAACACAATAAAATAAAATAGAAACTATCAGAACTGCATTTAGGATATACACATAGCATACACACACACGTACATACATGTTTACACACATATGTTTATGTTCAGTCCACATCTCCTGCCCTCAAACTGGGATTTACACCATCTGCTTCCCTAGTTCTCAGGCCTTTGGATCTGGATTGAAGTACATCACTGGTTTCTGGTCTCCTTCGTGCTTGTAAATGGCAGACTGTGGGACTCAGCCTTCATAATTGTGTGAATCAATTTTTCACACAATTTTATATATATATAAAATACACACACACACACACACACATAAGGAAAAGGGCCAGGATATCAGTCCTACTCACTTCTCTTCAGCACTGTCCTGGTGAATCTAGTTAGTGCAATGAGACAAGAAATGAAATAAAAGGCATTCAGATTGAAAAGGAAGAAGTAAAACTGTATGATTCATAGATAACATAATCTTTCACGTAGAAAATCTGATAGACTCTATAAAACAATAAGTGAGTTGCAGAATTAAAAATCGATATAAAAATTTAATTGTATTTCTGTGTATCATCAATACAAACTTGGATTGGCATTTTTAATGGTATGTATTATAGTATTGAAGAATATTAACTGCAAAGGGAAGAATCTGAATAAGGAAGTTCAAGACCTATAACACATTGAAAAGTACAAAAGATGGCTGAGAGAAAATTTAAGACTGAAATAAAATTAAGAGATATATCTTGTTCGTGAATCAAAAGAGTCAATATGCTTAAGATACAGTTTCCCCAAACTGAGCTATAGATTCAAAGCAATTCCAATCAAAATCCCAGAGGGTGTTCTTTTCGGAGAAATTGATAAACTGATCTAAAATAAAGAGAAAGTTTTTAGGCAGAATCAGACAAGTGCAGAAACAGCAGAAACATATATACATGAGTACAACCACTAATCAGACAAGTGCAGCTGCTCTGTCTGTGGAGTAGCCATTATTTTATTCCTTTACTTTCTTAATAAACTTGCTTTCACTTTGCACTGCAGACTCACCCTGAATTCTTTCTTGAGTGAGATCCAAGAACCCTCTCTTGGGACATGAGGTCAGGATCCCTTTCCTGTAACATATTTCTGGCGACCACAGAAGGGACTATAGTGCAGAAACCCTGACCCAACGGCTACCTTTGGGTAAGTGTTGGGGTCCTGTAACATCTCTCTGGTGACCACGGAAGTGATTATACTGCAGACACCCCCAACCAAAAGGCTAACTTTGGGTAAGTGGTGGGGTCCGGTAACATCTTTCTCGTGAACCACAACAGGACAATACTGAAGAAACCTCCCCAACCCAAAGGAAATAGACTGCAGCACTGATTGGACGACTTTGGGTAAGTAGCAGGGTATCAGGCTAAAGGATGGGATTGGGTTAGAGGCCCAACTTAGGGGAGTTAAAGTCTCTCCTAAGAGAGAGTAGATTAGAGGCCCCTCTTCATAAAAGGCAAGGACACTTGACTGACCTTGGGTTACAGGCCCAACTTAGGAGTGTTAGAGTCCCTTCTAAGATTTAGGGGGTTAGAGGCCCCTCTCGGTAAAGTCCCTCTCAGCTAAGAACAGGTTCGGCACTATGGGATGTTAACTGCTATTCTCTTTGAATTAATCTGGCTTGCACTCTTTGCTGATGGCTGTGGGTGACAGGATTAGGCACGTGCAGGATCGAGGGACATGGGGAGCATTTTCCTCCTCCAAAAGGGGAAACTTGAGAGCTGATGGGACTGCTTGAAAAAGATCCCTGCCAGACGACAGTAGCCGCCTGAACTTTTCAATGTCGCTGCAATGGGTGGGTCTTTCTCTGGCCTCCCTGATCATTTTGCTTTCCCTACCCTGCCACAGGCAATACTTTCCTTCTCTACTTTTTGTTTCTCTTTCTTATTTTTATTTTATTAATTTGTTTATTAGTTAATTTATTTATTTGACAAAGTCTTGCTCTGTTGCCAGGCTGGAGTACAGTGGCGTGATCTTGGCTCACTGCAACCTCCACCTCCCAGGTTCAAGTGATTCTCCTGCCTCAGCCTCCCTAGTAGCTGGGACTACAGATGTGTGCCACTACGCCCAGCTAAGTTTTTGTTTGTTTGTTTGTTTTTTAGTAAAGACGGAGGTTTCACCATGTTGGCCAGACAGTCTCCATCTCTTGACCTTGTCATCTGCTCACCTCAGCCTCCCAATGTGCTGGGATTACTGGCATGAGCCACCGCGCCCAGCCCCCTTTCTTATCTTTTCTATTATTCAGGGCGACCCTCTTGCCCAGAGACCATGTGTTGAAACTCTAAGTCGGAGGTTGGATTAAAGATGACAGGGCCCATCTGGGGGCAAATTTAAGCCTTGCTAGTTTGATATTGGGTGCTAAGCAGAGTGGCTAATGTCTATGTTTTATCACACGTAGTTTGCTCCAGCCAGAACAAAAAAAAAAATAATTTTCCTTTATGATGCAGCTTGGCCCCCAGGGTGATGGTGCTGCAAACCAGATCACTAGGGCTGCTCAAGGAAAGAGAACCCAAAAGCCTGGCATGCTGACAAAAGGGTAAGAATTTCTTACCAGTCAGATTTCTGGCTTATCTCTCTCTCTGTAAACGATCGAATGAATTGAAAAAAAATCAGTGTTTATCTCCTTTGTAAAGTTTTGATTAATGCGAAAAAGAATTAGTTCTAAGACTAGTCTTAAGCTGGTGTATTTTGTTCTATGAATTCATTTTTCTGTGTTGAGGGGTACTTCAGCGTAAAACATGGGCTTAGAACACTTGTAAGCCCGCTTTTCAAGACGACCCAGCAAGCTGGTCAGTAACTACTTTGGCTGCAGGTCCCTGAAACAAACAAACAAACAAAAACGGATTAAGTATCCACATCGTTTTACATCCTTGGGAGTTTGACCTTTTAACCACGTGGCCGTACTTTCTTTCAGTCTCTGCCTTCAGGGAACAGGAATTTTAGGGTTCATGTCATAGTTAGTTCTAAAACTCATACTGAATAGTTAAAAGCCTTTGCAAGCTCAAAATTAACTACTCTAGACTCCTTCTGGGAAAGAAGCTGAAGACTGCTGCGGGCTGTAGCTCACTAGCTAAGGTATGGGACTTTTGCAGTGGTGGTCTGAGTTCATATTCCTCACCTAGGAAGTAAGTCGTTTCTGGTTTAATGTTGCGTAACTTTGTCAATTATCTTCTTCTCCACAGACTGTTTTAAATTTTCCTTTCTCTAAACGCCTGAGAGGCTAACTTTAGTAAAGTTCAAAAGCCAGAAATATCGGCCGTTTGGCATAAGAAATACTAAAAGGACTTTATTAAAACATGCTAAAAGCAGATGTTCAAGCTCTAATAGCCAGGACTCCTTGGGAAAAACAGGAGGCACCAGAGACCCCTTTCCTGGCCCTGTTCTTCCAAGGGCTCCACCCTAAAGCCAGTAATCCAATTAAGAAACTTAAAAACTGGCAAATGAAAAATCTTACAACTACTGTAGTAATCATCTTCTGTCTTTCTGTGTAGCTATATATGTGTTGCGTGTAACATTTATATAAAAGAGCTCTAATTAATTGGCTTAACAATAAGCATTTAAATCAAATATTTTAAAAGCAAAATAAAAAGTGTAATGCCTTTTAGTTTATGTAACTTTAGTAACCTTTGGGAAATAAAAGCAGTTTTAAAAATTACTGATAAAAACATTTAGTCTAAATTATGCAGGTCAGATATTAAGTTTGTTAAATGCTTTAAAGTCATAAACTGCTTCTTTAACATTTAATAATTGTTCAATTTACCTACCTCAAAGCCATTAGATTCTAGATGAGGTCTCAGGACATGTGGAATTAGCCATGCCCTCTAGCTATACAAAGAAGATTATAAAGAAAGTTATTTTATATGCAAAAGGATCTTGTATGATAAATTCTTGTCCTAAAGTAAAATGACTGGTTGTTTAAAAGGAGGGATGTTTTTATTTTATACTTTTATTTTATAAAAATGTTTTTATTTTATATTCATACAGGAAGCATTATCAAATGTGAAAAAGTGTTTTGCTTTCTTTGGACTAAATTTGCATAAATATGTTATTGGTATATGTTCCAAAGTTATGGGAAACCCCTATAATTCTAATATGACTTAATGTATGTTATTAATAATTATAATTGTTACATAAATCATTGTATACCACAGAGGTAACAAATTTCCTTATCAATTGTGGCTTTACTAGTGGCTGCCCTAAAACTTTATTATCCACAGAAAATTGTTGTCTTGTTTTAATTTTCTTTAGAAGGTGGTTTATAATCCACTATAGAACTCTAGCAAGGATTCTTAAATGCAGCTTTCTGATAACTTTGGAAATTGTAGCATTAAAATACGGGAAACAACTTTCAGAACTCTCATGAAGAGCTAAAATGTTCATGAATATCAAGCAAAACCAAAACAGGAGTTAACTAAATTCACTGAACCAATGAAAAACTGAAGTAATATTTTAACTTTGCTTAAAATGCTGCTGATCCTTTGTTTTGTTTTTCAGAGTCAAGGAAACTTTTCTTTTGCGCTATTCACGGCTTTTAGAAGTTGAGTAAAATATATTCCTGTGAACAAAATTTGTAGCATATTTGTTTCTGTCTGCCCGATTTTGCCAGAATTTGGAAACTAGTCGTGAGTGTTCTTAACTTATGGCAATATTGTTATTTGCATAAGTGCAGTAAGAATCTGTTTTCTTTTGTAACAGGAAACAGTTGGAGAAATTGATTATTTTACCAAGGTTTTGACTAGAATGGTGTGTTTTCCTTTAGGGAATTAAACTTGACTTATAGAGCCAATAAAAGCCCTGTGGGGAACTGGCCTCATACCTTGCCTACAACAGTCCCTGTGCAGGGTTTCTGACCGGTAGTGAGTAAAGAGTGTCACTTTCTGACAGGTCCAGAAGCCCCAAGTTATCTTGGGACCTCGAGAGGAAAAAATTACCCAACTCATAGGTATTTAAGGGTACAAACCCATGGTTGGGCTCGGCTTTAAAAAAGTCTTATCTGAAATTCCTTCTATGGAACAGAGTTCCATCAATGCCAATTTAAAAAGAGCTTAAGTGAAAAATAATTATTTTTGCTGCACTTTATACAAATAATCATGCCAAGTATAATAAAGCAAATCTGTCTTACCATGATTTGTCTTTAGTAAAAATGGGAAACTGGAGAGGAAATATTATGTTTCAAAAGCTATGGTATACTTGTTAGATTCTAGTCTCATCAGTTGTTTTTAAGTTTATTTCTGCAATTTAGGGTAGCCCTGCTTATTCTTGTGAACCAAACCAGTGGTCTCTGACTGTTGCTCAGCAGAAACAAGAGGGATGGGTAATATAAAAATCTGGATCAGTATTCTAATCAGTAATTAGAATACTGGATCAGTATTCTAATTACACATTGTAATCAGCTAACAACTCCACACCAGCTTAGTTCCAACAGTTGCCCAGTTCATGAAAAGCCTTCTAATTTAGTTTATTTGGAATAACTGTACTTATTTTGCTTCACTCTTGTGGAATATATTGCTGTTATATTCTTTGTGTAGGAATATAGGACAAGCTTACTGAATGTTTTCTTAAACACCTATTAATCTTCCAGATATCACCTTTTGTTGAAACTCAAGAGTTATGAGTGGACCTTACTATACTGGTGCTTTCTGACTGAGCTCCTCTCTACCTTGAATGCAAGAAACCCTCACGGTTAGGCAGGAATATCATAGGCCTTATTCAGTCTGAGGAAGTTACAGAAGATGGATCTTCATCAGCGGTGTGTGAACCAGAGCAACTCCATTTTAAATAGGAGCTGGGTGAAATGAGACTTAAACTTACTAGGCTGCATTCCCAGACAGTTAAGGCATTCTAAGTCACGGGAAGAGATAGGAAGTCAGCACAAAATACAAGTCATAAAGACCTTGCTGATAAAACAGGTTGCAGTTAAGGAGCGAGCCAAAACCCACCAATACCAAAATGGCAATGAGAATGACCTCTGGTCATCCTCACTGCTTCATTCCCATCGGCACTATGATAGTTTACAAATGCCATGGCACTGTCAGGAAGTTACTCTATATGGTCTAAAAAGGAGGGGGGGGCATGAATAATCCACCCCTTGTTTAGCATATCAACAAGAAATAACCATAAAAGTGGGCAACAGCACCCCTTGAGGCTGCGCTATCTATGGAGTAGCCATTCTTTCATTCCTTTACTTTGTTAATCAACTTATCAACTTGCTTTCACTTTGGGAAAAAAAAAAAAAAAAAAAAACCAAGTGCAGAAACATCCATACGTGAGTACAACCCTTAATTAGAAGAAAATAATCTTACATACTAAACATTATTACCATTTTTGGTGCTCTTAATTCCTTTGTTTAGATCAAAATTTCTACCTGTTTTTATTTTCCTTCTATAAGAAAGATGTCTCTTAACATTTCTTGTAATGTGATATACTGGGCACTGTTCTTTTTTGTTTTTCTTTTTTATTGTACTTTAAGTTCTGGCATACATGTGCAAAATATGCAGGTTTGTTACATGGGTATACATATGCCATGGTAGTTTGCTGCACCTATCAACCCATCATCTCAGCTTTAAGCTCCACATGCATTATGTATTTGTCCTAATGCTCTCCCTCCCCTTGGATGTGGTTTTTGTGTAGTGGTCCTTTATGTTGGTGTTGATGTTATTGCTTTCTCTTTGTTACCTTTTCTTCTAACAGTCAGGCCCCTCTTCTGTAGATCTGCTGCAGTTTTCTGGAGGTCTGCTGAAGACTCTATTTGCCTGGGTATCACCAGTAGAGGCTGCAGAACAGCAAAGATTGCTGCCTGCTCCTTCTTCTGGAAGCTTTGTCCCAGAGGAGCAGCGGCCTGATGCCAGCCAGAACTCTCCTGTATGAAATGTCGATCGACCCCTGCTGGGAGGTCTCTGCCAGTCAGGAGGCAGGGGGGTCAGGGATCCACTTGAGGAGGCAGTCTGTCCCTTAGCAGAGCTCGAGCGCTGTGCTGCAAAACCTTTTCAGTATGCACTGCTCTCTTCAGAGCTGGCAGGCAAGAACATTTAAGTCCACTGAAGCTGTGCCCACAGCTGCCCCTTCCCTGAGGTGCTCTGTCCCAGGGAGATGAGAGTTTTATCTATAAGACCCTGACTGGGGCTGTTAACTTTCTTTCACAGATGCCCTCCCTGCCCAGTGAGGAAAAATCTAGAGAGGCAGTCTGGCCACAGCCACTTTGCTGCCCTGTAGTGAGTTACACCCAGTCTGAACTTCCCAGCTTCCTTAACACTGTCAGGGGAAAATTGCCTACTCAAGCCTCAGTAATGGTGGATGCCCCTTGCCCCACCAAGCTCCATCGTCCCAGGTTGACTTCAGACTGCTGTGCTGGCAGTGACACATTCAAGCCAGTGTTTCATAGCTTCTTGGGCTCCATGGGAGTGGGACCCACTGAGTGACACTACCTGGCTCCCTGGCTTCAGACTCCTTTCCAGGGGAGTGAAGGGTTCTGTCACGCTGAGGTTCCAGGTGCCACTGGGGTATGAAATAAAATAAATAAATAAATAAATAAATAAATAAATAAATAAAACTCCTGCAGCTAGCTCAGTGTCTGCCCAAACAGCTGCTCAGTTTCGTGTTTGAAACCCAGGGCACTGATGGTGTTAGCACGTGAGGGAATCTCCTGGTCTGTGGACTGCAAAAACCGTGGGAGAAACATAGTATCTGGGCAGTACAGCACAGTCCCTCATGGCTTCCCTTGGCTGGGAGAGGGAGAACCCTCGCTCCTTGCACTTCCCAGGTGGAGCAATGCCCCACCCTGCTTCTGTTCGCCCTCCAGGGGCTGCACCCACTGCCTAACCAGTCTCAGTGAGATGAACTCAGTACCTCAGATGGAAATGCAGAAGTCCCCCGCCTTCTGTGTTGGTCTTGCTGGGAGCTGCAGACTGCAGCTGTTCCTATTTGGCCATCTTGCCAGATCCCCCCCAACCATCCCATATAAATTTGAAAATAGTTTTTTTTTTTTTTTTTTTCTAAATCTGTGAAGAATGTCATTGGTGGTTTAGGAGGAATATCATTGAGTGTATAAATTGCTTTGGTCAGTTTGGCCATTTTGACAATATTGTTTTTCCTGTTCATGAGCATGGAATGTTTTTCCATTTGTTTGTGTCATCTCTGATTTCTTTGAGTAGTGTTTTGTAGTTCTCACAGAAGAGATTTTTCTCCTTCCTAGCTAGCTGTATTTGTAGGTATTTTATTCTTTTTGTGGCATTTGTGAATGGGATTGTGTTTCTGAATTGACTTTGAGCTTAGAAGGTTGTTGGTATATAGAAATACTCCTGGGTTTTGTACATTCATTTTGTATCCTGAAACTTTCTTGAGGTTGTTTATTAGATCAAGGAGCTTTTGGGCAGAGAGTCTAGGATTGTCTAGGTATAGAATCATATTGTTTGCAAACAGAGATTGTTTGACTTCTGTGAAAAACATAGTGGGGTGAAAGCAATCACCTGTCAGCAATGGAATGGAACAATAAAAGTGCCCAAGAATAAATTTAATGTGAATGTGAAGAACGAATATGAAGTAAATAACAATCATTGCGAGGGATACGTAAAAAGACTTGAGGAATTGAGTAGTGGCTTTTTCTTGGATAGAGAGATTCTAAAATAGAAAGATAGTTATTGTCCCTAAGATGTAATTTAAAAATAATAGCTAGTATCTCAACAGGAATATTTTAGCACCTGATCAAATGGTTCTGAAGTTCATCTGAAAGACAAATGTGTCAGAATAGATAGAAAAAGAGAAAGGAATGAGGGAGGGCAAGCATTATTTGACATTTCAAATATAATCAAGCTACAGCAATTAAAAAATATAGTAGTGGTGCAGTTATAAACAACTCAATAGAAGAAAATTAAAAGTAGAGAGTTACACACCAAATTGAGTGGGGATGTAGGTGACGATAAAAGAGCCATTTCAAAACACTGAGTGAAACAGGGATTCAATAAAAATGTTGAGTCCCTATCACATTAATTTTGTTCAGATGGATCAATGATTTTGAATGTACAATAATGCAACCAAAAACTATGAATGTCTTATCGTATTGGAGTGGGTAAGTTCATTGCAAACATGACAGCAGACTCATGAAGGAGGCAAGAAAATGATTTATGATAGCAGATATAAAATAGGTATTAAAATATTTAATATTTATTTCTATGATGGTGAATTTTTCTGAAACACATTTTTCCCTTAGAGTAACCTGGGGCTCATATTCTCCAAAGCCATTGTAAGTGAAAGAAAGGTTGGGCAGGGGGAAAAAGAAAAATGTTTTGTAAGTTCAATTTTGGTGTCAGGAGAGCTTGTAGTCTAGGTTCTCCACAGAGGCAGGAAAACTTCAGTCACGTGGTAAATGCCTCACTCAGTGCACACGCTACACAGATCTGTTGCTGTGGATTTCTGTTGCTACGCATGACTGTTGTTACGCATGCGCCTTGTTGCCTACCTGCTGTCCACGCAGAGCTTTGCGAGGAGAGGCTGTGTTTTCTTTCTTTCCGCCATTTTGATTGTTTCTCACTGACTGGGGCTCAGCAGGTAGGTCCTCAGAGCGGTCTTCCTGGGAATTTAGTTGTGAGTGAATGTGAGGAGGAGCCAGCGGGCTTTGAACAGGTCCTGCGGCACAGTCTGTGGCTTCTGAGTGAAAGGGGACTCGCGGTCGTCATCCGGTTCCTCCCAAGTCGCGATGCTGCTATGGGTCTTGACATAGTGGCTGGGCTGGAAGGAGGGATGAAGGTGGGCCGTGGAGGGGAGGGATCATGTGAAGGTGGGGCGAGTGCTGGGGGTGCTGTTAGAGGTATCTGAGTCCCTAAAACTGGAACCATCGGAGAGAGGACAGTTTCCAGACTCCTCGGTAGGGATGAGGGAAGGACGGCGTGGTCCGTAAGGAAGGGGCGCGGTGGCTCAAGCCTGTAATCCCAGCACTTTGGGAGGCCGAGACGGGCGGATCACGAGGTCAGGAGATCGAGACTAGCCTGGCTAACCCGGTGAAACCCCGTCTCTACTAAAAATACAAAAAATTAGCCGGGCGTGGTGGCGGGCGCCTGTAGTCCCAGCTACTCGGGAGGCTGAGGCAGGAGAATGGCGTAAACCCGGGAGGCGGAGCTTGCAGTGAGCTGAGATCCGGCCACTGTACTCCAGCCTGGGTGACAGAGCGAGACTCCGTCTCAAAAAAAAAAAAAAAAAAAAAAGGAAGGGGAGGGGCCTGGGAACTGGGAACGCTGTGGGCTGGTGACTGCGGCCTGAGGTCTGTAGAGTGCCTGGCAGAGGTGTCCATTGAGGAGCATAACATTCACTCTGTTTAACGATTTCTCACCTCCGCCGTGGACGTCATGGGAAGGAATGGGTGAGGCTGTGCGTTCCAACAAAACTTGATTTTGGTAGGGGGTATGTAGGGGGGTAAATGCGCCTAGTAAATCAAAGTGGGACGAAAGCAGTAGTCATTTCGGTTTGAATTCTCTGTCCGTTTTTTCCTAAATGTCTTCATGATGGAGAGTCTCATTGTGAAACCAAAACTCAGAATCTAAGTCCTCTGTGTTTTGCTATGGCGTTAAGGTGATTTCTGTGCTTCTTCGACTATGACACAAACAAATCTGTCCGTAGTTTGATTGGAAAACATGCGTACTTATCATTGCTCTGTGAATTATTTTGAAAATATTTTCAAAATTAAAAAAGTACAAATCACCATTTTGCCATGGAATATTTATATATATAGCTAAGCTACACACTTTTTTCAAATAACAATATTCTATTTTCAGTGGGAAATATGAGTGAGCATGTAAGAACAAGATCCCAATCCTCAGAAAGAGGAAATGACCGAGAGTCTTCCCAGCCGGTTGAATCTGTGATTGTGAGTCCTTTAACATTTGATGTTTTCTATTAACACAGTTTATTTTTAAAAATGTTTTTGAGCTAGTGTACATGCACTGATACAGATGTTCCATGCTGATAAAAAATGATGATGGCATCTCATGAAGGAAACTTTGGTTCAGGAATATTATATTCTGGTGTTACCTGTATGGATATGGATATTTCTCTCTCTTCCTCTCTCTCTCTCTCTCTCTCTCTCTCTCTCTCTCTCTCTATATATATATATATATATATATATATATATGCCTTTAGATTTATGATTCGATGCACATATGCACTTGTGTATTTATGTTATTGACTTTTTATTCGCACACACACTTACACCCTTAGGTCCAGCAGCCCGCTGAGGAAAAACGTCAAGAAGAGGAACCACCAAATGAAAATCAGGGTATTGCACCTAGTGGGGAGATTGAAAATGAAGGAACACCTGCTGTTCAAGGTGAAGGGAGAGTGGAGAATAATGCTTATGGGTGGTGGAGGTATATTTATGCCTTATATTTTATGACATACCAGTAACAGGAGGACAGAAAACATTAGGAAGGGATCCTAAACATTTCCTGCTGCTGCTGTGGGGAGGGGTGGGACAAGGATACATAAAATGTCACAAAACTTTCCTACCATTTTGATAGAGGCTTTTTATTGATTGGGTATTTGCATGGTTGCTGTAAATCTTTGAGTGTTTTCCGGAGCTCCTGTATGGTTTGTTCAGCCATATTCTGTTTTTTGTTTAGCTTTGTTTTGTTTTATGTTTCTGTGGAAGAATGTCAGCTTGCAGCTTCCTAGTCTGCCATCTGCGGACATCTCATGTATTTTTTAAGAAACTGTTTAACGCAGATTTATTAATGCTTTCTCATGCTGCGTAATATACTAAGTGCTGGAGATGTCAGTGCCAAATTTTTGCCTAAAGCTCATAGTCTAGTCAGACTGACTCAAACAAATCACTGATTTAATGTGATAAGAATAAGAGCAAATGAGTACAAAAGGGGCAAGTTGTCTAGGGCCAGCCTTGGGAAAGGAAAGGGCAATGTTTGAACATCACTGCTTTCCTGTTTTCCTGGCAACAGACTCCTTAAATGATTAACCTACAGGTTTTTATTTCATAATGATGAGGGAATAAACATTATCATTTCCTTGTTCATAGTTCATGTTTTAATTTGTAAACTGATGACCTTTTTATCTTTTAAGGGCCTGACGTGGAAGCTTTTCAACAGGAATTGGCTCTGCTTAAGATAGAGGATGAGCCTGGAGATGGTCCTGATGTCAGGGAGGGGACTCTGCCCACTTTTGATCCCACTAAAGTGCTGGAAGCAGGTATGTTGTTCAATTAAGATGCTAACTATAGGGTGTCTGTTTTCACAATATTATATTTTTGTGACACAGAGGTAAAATTACTGCTACTTTAATATCATACTTCACGTCTAAAGATTCTTTGAAGGTAGTTCAGATCTCAGATGGCTGCCTTACACACTATCAGAGAGAGAGGGTCAGGTATGCTGGCTCATGTTTTTAATTCCAGCACTTTGAAGGCCAAGGCAGAAGGATCACTTGAGGCCAGGACTTCAAGAGATGGAGAAAAATTGGGTCAAAGCTAATTGGATTACGATATGAAAGATATGAAACATGCTAAGAGAGGATATCGAGTGTCTTCACAGCTATGTGAAGTAATGCAGATATTAATTAGCTTGATATAGCCATTTCACAATGTGTATGTATATTTTAAAGCATCATGTTATGCATGATAAATATATATGATTTTATGTGTCATTTTTAAAAAAAGATATGAAAACGTGTTCTGACTTTTGAATGTAAGTCATTTAACCAACAGCCAATCATTTTCAGATATTTTTATAGCGGCCTGTTTTTAACAAATATGTAAGATGTTTATAATAAGCATCATATATATATATATAAATATTATATATATAATAAGCATCAATATAATATTGCAGTGTTAACTGTGATGGTAACGCCTTAAAGCTAGCGCGGGTGTTCAGTTTACTGTATAAACTGAACTGCTTTTAGGCATGTAAAGAGGCAAGAATTCTGGTGAAAATAGTGACAAATGTTCGCCCTACTTAAAGCAAGTACATAATGGCTAAACTAGTCCAAAGTAACGTTTTTACACTTTTTCATAAGAGACACAAAACAAATGTAATACTATTCTATTTCCTTCACTTACGGAGTTCTGAGCATGTTCTATATTCAGAGTGTTATTTCATATCAAAATATTTGAATGATAATTTGAAAATATCTTTTTCCCTTAGGATTTTGTTTCGTTGAATTTTCATTGAAAGTATATGCGCTTTTTTTTTTTTTTTTGCTTTCCACTTATATATACAAAACAGACTCACTTGATTTAATTCATTCTGAACTTGAACAGTCTCTTTGTTTCCTTATTCTACTAGAAAAAGTGGCATGAATTAAAAATATTGTTAATATGCCTGGAAGTCTACCTTCAGAGTTTATTCAGAGGCTAACTGGATGTAAGCTAAAGGGTCACCCTCAGGGTTATGATATTAGTTCATCAACACAGTAGTTGTATGCCTCTAGTGTCATATGAATAAAAATCTCCTGAGTAACGGGCCCTAGTTTTATATTTATGTTATAGGTGATGCGCAACCATAGGTTTACACCAAGACAAATGAAGACTGAAACCAAGAATGTTATTCTTAATCTGGAAATTTGACTGATAACATTCTCTTAATAAAGTTTTACAGTTTTCTGCAAAGAATCCTTGCATGTTTTTGTTAAATTTATTTCTGGATCTTTAATACTCTTGAGAATTTTATCTTTTTTGAAAATTTAAATCCTGTGTTTGAGATGGTACATGGAGATAAAATGTTGGTACATTGATTTTCTATCATAGATAGATAGGAAGCTGGAAGCTTTCATAGTGGGATGCCAACAGCTGCACAGATAGAAAAGGAGTAGCTCAAGCTGAGGACTTGCCTGCATAATAAAAGATTAGGGTGGGGCCTGGGAGAGATTCACGCCCTATGTAGATGGTACACGTGGTCCTAACTGGTTGTTTGTACCCTATGTAGATGATCAGATACTGCCTCCCCACTAGTTCATCCATAAAACCCCCTGCATTTCACTGCAGGATGGCAAACGTTTTTTTCTGGGACCCCTGTCTGTAGTAGAAAGCTGTTCTCTTTGTTTCTTCTATTAACTTTCTGCTCTAAACCTCACTTTTGTTGTGCCCATGTCCTTGATTTCCTTGTCTGTGAGACCAAGAACTCCAGGTGTTACCCCAGACAACGAGGCCACTTCAATACTAGCTGTGGGTCTGTGGTATATGGCTTTTATTACATTGAAGTATGTTCCTTCTTTCCCCGGTGTTTTGAGGGTTTGTATCATGATGACATACTGAGTTTTATTACATGCTTTTCAGCATCAATTGAAATGATTATATGGTTTGTAACCTTCTTTCCGTTGATATGATTTATCACATCAGTTGATTTGTGTATGTTGAACCATCCTTCCATCCCAGAGATAAATCTCACTTGGTCATGATGATGATTCTTTCTAATGTATTGTTGAATTTGATTGCTACTAGTCTGTTGAGAATTTCTGCATCAATATTCATCAGCGGTTTTGCCCTGTAGTTTTCTTTTTTTGATGTGTCTTTGTCTGATTTTGGTATCAGGGTAATACTGGCCTCATAGAATGAGTTTGGAACTATTCCCTCCTCCTCTATTTTTCAAAATAGTTTGAGTAGGATTGGTATTAGTCCTTTTTTAAATGTTGGGTAGAATTCAATAGTGAAGCCATCAGTTCTGGGTGTTCTTTACTGGAAGACTTTTAATATGGCTTTGATCTCGTTGCTTGTTATTGGTCTGTTCGGGTTATGGATTCATGATTCAATCTTGGGAGGTTGTATGTGTCTAGGAATTAGTCCATTTTTTTCTAGATTTTCCAATTCATAGGCATGGAGTTTCTCATAGGAGCCAGTTATGATCCTTTGAATTTTTGCAGCATCAGTTTTGTAATGTCTCCTTTTTCATTTCTTTCTTTTTTTTCTCTTCTTTTCCTTTTTTTTTTTTTTTTTCCTCGAGACAGAGTCTCCTTTTGTTGTCAGGCTGGAGTGCAGTGGCACAGTCTCAACTCACTAGAACCTCCACCTCCAGGGTTCAAGCAATTCTCTTGCCTCAGCCACCCTAGTAGATGGTATTACAGGTGCCTACCACCACGCCTGGTTAATTTTTGTATTTTTAGTAGAGATGGAGTTTTGCCATGTTGGCCAGGTTGGTCTTGAGGTCCTGGCCTCAGGTGGTCCACCTGCCTCAGCCTCCCAAATCCTTTTTCATTTCTGATTTATTTATTTGGGTTTCTCTCTTTTTTTCTTAGTTTGGCTAAAGGTTTGTCAATTTTGGTTAACTTATTAAAAAAGGAAACTTTTGCATTATTGCTCTTTTGTAGGGTTTTTTCTTTTTTTTTTTCATAATTGAGATTTTATTGGTTGAGGATCAGTACAGACATTTCAATCTGTAGACAATTCTTAACATATGTAACGAAATTCTAAAAAGCCACGTGTTGTAATTCTTTTTTAAAGTTATTCCAGTGACTTTCCAGCTTAAAATTTGGAAGCAAATTTTCCTTAAGAGGCTATCAAATACCAGTATCTTCACATGTTGGTCAGCTGTTACATATGGCCCACCAGTTCACAACTGAATAGCATGTGCACTACATATTCAAATCTGTAATCTTTCACAGCACAGCAACAAAGTTATTAGAAAAACAGGACTACCACAACCAAAGATGTTACAGAGTGCACACAATTCTGACAGGGAGCGCCATGAACAAGGAGTGGTTTTCTTTAGGAAACAATTCTACTAAAAAACATGAGAATGGAAGTAAAATAAAATGTTCAAGACATTAAATGCAGGACTGACTCCATATTGCCATTTAATGTGCTTTGTATTATAGGACATAAAAACTAACCCCCCATCTATGGAATGTTAAGCCGACACCCGAGACAGTCAAAGCCTCCCATAATTCAATATCCTACGCTATTTTCTGGTTGTACCAAAAAATAAACAACCAGCAAATGATTTCACCTCTTAAAAAAAAGCATTTACACTTAAAAAAAATGGGATGAGGTGGTATTCTCTCCTTCTTAAAAAATGTTTCTACAGCTACTAAAAGACTTGCATTTACAAAATAGTTGATAAAAATTTTCCTCTGGATTGTACAAGAAGGGAGACAGGGACCACTGGTAAGACGTGGTACATACGTCTTGGCTTCTTTCTCTCCTGCTTCATCAGAGGCTGGACTCTCCTCAGTTTTCGTTTCCCCGTTTTCTGCAGGTAAATCTTCTTTAGTTTCTTGGTTAGCCACTTTGGCCTGTTTTCCCTTTGCTCCCCTTTTCCCTTTTGTTTGCACTTTTTTGTCTGAAGATTTATCAGCTGACAACCGCGCTGATCTCCTCTTGGGCTCTTCCTTGGCGGCCCCTTCAGCGGAGCTGACCTTCCTCTTGGGCATCCTGGCGGCGGGGAAGGCGCGTGCCAGGTGCCTGTGGGCCACGGCGCGCCTAGAGCCTTCGCGAAACTGGGCTGCCTGGCCGCTGCCACTCCTCCCGCCACCCGAGCTGCTGACTGTAGGGTTTTTTCATTTCAATTTTGTTTATTTCTATTGGGATCTTTATTATTTCTTTTCTTCTAATTTTTGGTTTGGTTTGCTCTTTCTTTGCAGCTCTTTAAGATGCATCATTAGATTGTTTATTTGAAGTTTTTAACCTGTTTTGTTGTAGGCACTTAATAGCTATAAACCTCTTTCTGAGTACTGCTTTTGCTGTATCTCATCGGTTTTGGTATGTTGTGTTTCCATTATCATTTGTTTCAATAAATTTTTAAATTTCCTTCTTAGCTTCTTCATTGACCCATTATTCATTCAGGAGCAGATTATTTAGTTTTCATGTATTTGTATAGTTTCCAAAATTCCTCTTGTTATTAATTTCTAGTTTTATGCCACTGTGGTCTGACAAGATCCATGATATTATTTCAGGTTTTTTTAATGTTTTGAGACCTAACATATGGTCTTGTCCTTGAGAATGATCCATGTGCTGAGGAAAAGAATGTGTATTCTGTGGCCGTTGGATGAAATGTTCTGTAAATATCTATTAGATCCATGTGTCTGTAGTGCTGATTAAATCTGTTTTGTTGTTGTTGTTGTTGTTGTTGAGTTTCTGTTTGGCAGATCTGTCCAATACTGAATATGGGATGCTGAAGTCTCCATCTATTATTTTATTAGGACCTATCTCTCTTTTTAGCTCTAATAGCTTTTGTTTTATATATCTGGGTGCTCAAGTGTTGGGTGCATATATATTTAAAATTGTTAATATCCTCTTGATGAATTGACTGCTTTATTATTACATAGTGACCTTTTAGTCTCTTCTCAAAGTTTTGCTTTGAAATCTTTTTTTTCTTATTTTTGTATCTTTTAAGTTCAGGCATACATGTGGTGCAGGTTTGTTATACAGGTGAACTTGTGTTAGAGATTATTTTGTTACCCAGGCATTAAACCTGGTACTCATGAGCTATTTTTCCTGATCCTCTCTCTCCTTCCATCCTCTGTTCTTCGGTAGGCCCCAATGTCTGTTGTTCTCCTCTGTGTGTTGATTTTTTTCTCATTTTTAGCTCCCACTTATAAGTGACAACATGCAATATTTAGTTTTCTGTTCCTGCATTACTTTGCTAAGTATAATGACCTCCAGCTCCATCCATGTTCTGGCCACAGAGATAATGTTATTCGTTTTTATGGTTGTATGCTATTTCATGGTATATATGTACTACATTTTCTTTATCCAGTCTACCATTGATAGGCTTTTTGGTTGATTCCATGTCTTTGGTATTGTGAATAGTGCTGCAGTGAACATATGCGTACATGTGTCTTTATGATAGAACAGTTTATATCCCTTTGGCTGTCTACCCAGTAATGGGATTGCTGGATCGAATGGTGGTTCTGTTTTTAGGTCTCTGGGGAATGAGCACACTGTTTCCCACAATGGTTGAACTAATGTACACTTCCACCAACAGTGAATAAGTGTTTCTTTTTTCTCAACAACGTCACCAGCATCTGTTATTTTATTTTATTTTATTTTTTACTTTTTAATAATAGCCATTCTGACTGGTGTGAGGCGATATCTCATTGTGGTTTGAATTGCACTTCTCCAATTATCAGTGGCTTTGAGTTTTATTTCATATGCTTGTTGGCCACATGCATGTCCTCTTTTGAAAGTGTTTCTTCATGTCCTTGGGCCACTTTTTAATGGTATTATTTTTTGTTTTGTTTTATTTTCTGAGACAGAGTCTTAGTCTGTTGCCCAGGCTGGAGTGCAGTTGCACGGTTTCTGCTCACTGCAACCTCTGCCCCCCAGTTTGCAGTGATTCTCCTGCCTCAGCCACCCTAGTATCTGGGATTACAGGCATGCACCACCATACCAAGCTAATTTGTATTTTGTTGGTTTAAAGCCTGTTTTGTCCAAGAGTAGGATTGCAACCCCTGCTTTTTTATTTTTTTGCTTTCCATTTTCTTGGTCAATATTCCTCCATCCCTTTATTTTGAGATTTTGAGCCTGTGTGTTCTTTGTACGTGAGATGGGTCTTCTGCATCTATCACACTAATGAGTCTTGACTTTTTATCTAGTGTATCTGTCTCTGTGTTTTTATTTGGTTGAATTTTTACTGAAGGTATATGCGTTTTTTGCTTTCCTCTTATACATATAAAATAGATTTACTTGATTTCATTCATTCTGAACTCGGTCTTTTTCTTTCCTTTTTGTACTAGAAAATGTGGCGTGAATTAAAAATGTTAACTACCTTCAGAGTTTATTCAGAGGCTAACTGGATGTAAGCTAAAGGGTCACCCTTAGGGTTCTGATTTTACAGTATTTGTATACCTCTCGTGTCATCTAAATAAAAATCTGCTGAGTAACGTGTTCTAATTTTATATTTATATTATAGGTGATGGGCAACCTTAGGTTTAAACCAAGACAAATGAAGACTGAAACCAAGAATGTTGTTCTTATGCTGGAAATTTGACTGCTAACATTCTCTTAATAAAGTTTTACAGTTTTCTGCAAATAATTCTTTCACATTATTGTTAAATTTACTTCTAGATTTTTAATACTCCTGATAACTGTATATTTTATGAAAGTTTAAATCCTGTGCTTGAGATAGTATATAAAGATAAAATGTTGGTACATTGATTTTCTATCATACATAGATAGGAAGCTGGAAACCTTCATAGGGGGATGCCAGCAGCTGCACAGATAGAAAAGGCCACATGGGGCCAGGCATGTCCACCATGAGGGTTCCACTTCCCTTTTTTTAGCACATGCACAGTAAGAAAGAAATGAGCAACATGGAGTAACTCAGGCTGAGGACCTGCCTGTATAATAAAAGTTTAGGGTGGGGGCTGCCAGAGATTCATGCCCTATGCAGATGGTACACCTGGTCCTATCCGGTTGTTTGTACCCTATGTATCAGATACTGTCTCCCTACTAGCTTATCTATAAAAACCCCTGCATTTCACTGCAGGATGGCAACCCTTTTTTCGGGACCCCTCTCTGTAGCAGAAAGTTGTTTTCTTTCTTTCTCCTAATAAATTTCTGCTCTAAACCTCATTCTTTGTGTGTCCGTGTCCTTGATTTCCTTGTCTGTGAGATCAAGAACTCTCAGTGTTACCCCAGACCATGTGGCCATTTCAGTGCTAGCTGTGGATCTGTTGTATGTGACTTTTACTACAGTGAAGCATGTTCTTTCTATCGCCAGTGTTTTGAGGGTTTATATCATGATGACAATGTTGAGTTTTATTAAATGCTTTTTCAGCATCAATTGAAATGATCATATGTTTTTTTATTCTTCATTCTGTTGATATGATTTATCACATACATTAATTTGTGTATGTTGACTCATCCTTGTATCCCAGGGATAAATCTCACTTGGTCATGATGAATATTCTTTCTAATATATTGTTGAATTTGATTTGCTGGTATTTTGTTGAGGATTTCTGCATCATTGTTCATCAGTGATTTTTGGCCTGTAGCTTTCTTTTTTTGATGTGTCTTTGTCTGGTTTTGGTATGAGGGCAATACTGGCCTCATAGAATTAGTTTGAAAATATTCCATCTTCTTCTATTTTTCAAAATAGTTTGAGTAGGATTGGTATTGGTTTTTCTTTTAATGTTGGGTAGAATTCAGCAGTGAAGCCAGTGAATTCAGCAGTGAAGAAAAGTCCCAGGCTTTTCTTTACTAGAAGACCTTTATTATGGCTTTGATGTTGTTACTTGTTATTGGTCTGTTCAGGTTATGGTTTCTTCCTGCTTCAGTCTTGAGAGGTTGTAGGTATCTAGGAATTAGTCCATTTGGTCTAGATTTTTCAATTTATAGGCATATATTTGCTCATAGGAGCCAGTAATGATCCTTTGACTTTCTGCAGCATCAGTTTTAACGTCTCCTTGTTCATTTCTTTTTTCTTTTTTTTTTTTTTTGTCTTCACAGAATTGCGCTCTGTCGCCTAGGCTGGAGTGCAGTGGTGCAGTCTTAAGCTCACTAGAACCTCCATTTCCTGGGATCAAGCAATTTTCTTGCCTCAGCCACCCTAGTAGCTGGGCTTACATGCACCTGCCACCACGCCTGGCTAATTTTTGTATTTTTAGTAGAGATGGGATTTTGTCATGTTGACCAGCCTGGTCTTGAGCTCCTGGCCTCAAGTGATCTGCCTGCCTCAGCCTCCCAAATAGTTTTTTTATTTCTGATTTTATTTATTAGGATTTTCTCTTTTTTTCTTAGTCTGGCTAATGGTTTGTCAATTTTGGTTATTAAAAAACAACTTTTGTTTTATTGCTCTTTTCTAGTTTTTTTTTTTTTCATTTCAATTTCTTTTATTTCTGCTCTGCTCTTTATTCTTCTACTAATTTTTGGTTTGGTTTCCTCTTTCTTTGCAGCTCTTTAAGATGCATAATTAGATTATTTGAAGTTTTTACTTTTTTTGATGTTGGCACTTATAGCTATAAACCTCTTTCTTAGTACTGCTTTTGCTGTATCCCATAGGTTTTGGTATGTTGTGTTTCCATTATCATTTGTTTCAATAAATTTTTAAATTTCCTTCTTAACTTCTTCATTGACCCATTAATCATTCAGAAGCAGACTGTTGAGTTTTCATGTATGTGTATAGTTTCCAAAATTTCTCTTGTTACTCATTTCTAGTTTTATTCCATTGTGGTCTGACAAGAAGCTTGATATTATTTCAATTTTTAAAATGTTTTGTCACCTAACATATGGTCTGTTCCTGAGAATGATCCATGTGCTGAGGAAAAGAATGTGTATTCTGTAACTGTTGGATGAAATGTTCTGTAAATATCTGTTAGATCCATGTGGTCTATGGTGCAGATTAAGTCTGGTTTTTTGTTGTCGTTGTTGAGTTTCTGTCTGGAAGATCTGTCCAATGCTGAATGTGGGGTGCTGAAGTCTCTATTATTGTATTGCAGCCTATCTCTCTCTTTAGCTCTAATAGTATTTGTTTTATATATCTGGGTGCTCCAGTGTTGGGTGCATATATATTTAAAATTGTTACATTCCTTTGATGAATTGACTCCTTTATTATTATATATAGTGACCTTTTGCCTCCTCTCAAAGTTTTCGTTTTGAAATCTATTTTTTTCTTTATTCTTTTTTTATCTTTTATATTAAGTTCAGGCATACATACATTAAGTTCAGATGCAGGTTTGTTATACAGGTGAACTTGTGTCATGGGTTTGTTGTACAGGTTATTTTGTCACCTAGGTATTAAGCCTGGCACTCGTGAGCTATTTTTCCTGATCCTCTCCTTCCTCCCATCCTCCACTCTTTGGTAGGCCTCAGTGCCTGTCATTCTCCTCTGTGTGTCCATTTTTTCTCATTTTTAGCTCCCACTTATAAGTGAGAACATGCAATATTTAGTCTTCTGTTCCTGCATTACTTTGCTAAGTATAATGACCTCCGACTCCATCCATGTTCCATCAATAGATATAATGTCATTCATTTTTATGGCTGCATACTATTCAGTGGTATATGTGTGCTATATTTTTTTTTATCCAGTCTACCATTGATGAGCTTTTAGGTTGATTCCATGTTTTTGGTATTGTTAATAGTGCTGCAGTGAAAACACATGTGCATGTGTCTTTATGATAGAACAATTTATATTCCTTTGGCTATAATGGGATTGCTGGATCGAATGGTAGTTCTGTTTTCAGGTCTTTGGGGAATTACCACACTGTCTCCCACCATGGTTGAACTAATTCCACTTCCACCAACAGTGAATAAGTGTTTCTTTTTCTCCATAACATCACCAGCATCTGTTATTTTTTTTTTTCTTTTTTACTTTTTAACGATAGCCATTCTGACTCATGTGAGATGATATCTCACTGTGGTTTGAATTGCATTTCTCTAATGATCAGTGATGTTGAGTTTTATTTCACATGCTTGTTGGCTGCATGTATGTCTTCTTTTGAAAGTGTCTGTTCATATCCTTGGCCCACTTTTTAAACGTATTGTTTGTTTGTGGTTTTTTTTTGCTTTGTTTTTTGAGACAGAATCTCAGACTGTTGCCCAGGTTGGAGTGCAGTGGTGCGATCTCCACTCACTGCAACCTCTGCCTCCCATGTTCAAGCGATTCTACTGCCTCAGCCCCCCTAGTAGCTGGGATTACAGGTGTGCACCAGCACACCCATCTGATTTTTGTGGTTTTGGGAGAGACGAGGTTCTGCCACGTTGGCCAGGCTGGTCTCGAACTCCTGGCCTTAAGTAGATCTGCCCGCCTCGGCCTTCCAAAGTGTGAACCACTGCGCCTGGCCTGTCGTTTTTGTTTGTTTGTTTGTAAATTTGTTTAAGTTCCTTATAGAGGCTGGATACTAGACTTTAAACAGATGCACAGTTTGCCATAATTTTCTCCCATTCTATGTGTTGTGTGTTCACTCTCTGGATAGTTTCTTTGTTGTGCAGAAGCTCTTTAGTTTTATTAGATCCTATTTGTCAATATTTGCTTTTATTGCAATTGATTTTGGCATCTTTGGTATGAAATCTTTGTCCTTTCCTGTGTCCAGAATGATACTGCCTAGGTCATCTTCCAGGATTTTTATAGTTTTGGGTTTTACATTTAAGTTCTTAATCCATCTTTGACTAATTTTTGTATAAGAAGTGGTCCAGTTTCAATCTTTTGCATATAGTTAGCCAGTTATCCCAGCACCATTTGTTGAATAGGGAGTCCTTTCTACATTGCTTGTTTTTGTCAACTTTGTTGAAGATCAGATGATAATAGGTGTGAAGTGTGCAGCATTATTTCTGGACTGTGTATTCTATTTCATTGGTCTATGTGTCTGTTTTGCCATCAGTACCATGCGGTTTTGCTTATTGTAGCCTTATAGTGTAATATAAAATGAGGTAATATGATGCCTCTGGCTTCGTTCATTTTGCTTAGGATTGCCTTGGCTATTCAGGCTCTTTTTTGATTCCATATGAATTTTTTCTTTTAGTTTTTTTTCTTTTCTTTTTTAAAATTTTACTTTAAGTTCTGGGATAAATGTGCAGAACCTGCAGGTTTGTTATATAGGAATACATGTGCCATGGTGATTTGCTACATGTATCAACCCGTCATCTAGGTTTTAAGCCCTGCATACACTAGGTATTTGTCCTAATGCTCTCCCTCCCCTTGCCCCCCACCTCCTGACAGGCATGGGTGTGTGATGTTCCCCTCCCTGTCTCCATGTTTTCTCATTGTTCAACTCCCACTTATGAGAATATGCGGTGTTTGGTTTTCTGTTCCTGTGTTAGTTTGCTGAGAATGATGGTTTCCAGCTTCATCCATGTTCCTGCAAAAGACATGAACTCATTCTTTTTTATTGCTGCATAGTATTCCATGGTGTATATGTGCCACATTTTCTTTATGCAGTCTATCATTGATGGGCATTTGGGTTGGTTCTAAGTCTTTTCTATTGTAAATAGTGCTGCATCAAACATACGTGTGCATGAGTCTTTATAGTAGAATGATTTATAATACTTTAGGTATATACCCAGTAATGGGATGGCTGGGTCAAATGGTATTTCTGGTTCTACTTCCTTGAGGAATTGCCATACTGTCTTCCACAATGGTTGAACTAATTTACACTCCCACCAACAGTGTAAAAGCATTCCTATTTCTCCACATCCTCTCCAGCATCTGTTGTTTCCTGACTTTTTAATGATTGCCATTTTAATTGGCGTGAAATGGTATCGCATTGTGGTTTTGATTTACATTTCTCTAATGACCAGTGATGATGAGCTTTTTTTCATATGTTTGTTGGCCGCATAAATGTCTTCTTTTGAGAAGCGTGTGTTCATATCCTTCACCCACTTTTTGATGGGGTTGTTTGTTTTTTTCTTGTAAATTTATGTTCCTTTTAGATTCTGAATATTAGATCTTTGTCAGATGGCTACATTGCAAAAAATTTCTCCCATTCTGTAGGTTGCATGTTCACTCTGATGATAGTTTCTTTTGCCATGCAGAAGCTCTTTAGTTAGATCCCATTTGTCAATTTTGGCTTTTGTTGCAATTGCTTGTTATTTTAGTCACAAAGTCTTTGCCCATGCCTGTGTCCTGAATGGTATTGCCTAGGTTTTCTTCCAGGGTTTTTGGTTTTACGTTTAAGTCATTAATCCATCTTGAGTTAATTTTTGAATAAGGCATAAGGGAGGAGTCCAGTTTCTGTTTTCTGCATATGGCTAGACAGTTTTCTCAACACCATTTATTAAATAGGGAATCCTCTCATTGCTTGTTTTTGTCAGGTTTGTTGAAGATCAGATGGTTGTAGATGTGTGGTGTTATTTCTGAGGCCTCTGTTCTGTTCCATTGATCTATATATCTGTTTTGGTACCAGTGCCATGCTGTTTTGGTTTCTGTAGCTTTGTAGTATAGTTTCAAGTCAAGTAGTGTGATGCCTCCAGCTTTGTTCTTTTTGCCTTGGATTGTCTTGGCTCTACGAGCTCTTTTTTGGTTCTATGTGAAATTTAAAATAGTTTTTTTTTCTGGTTCTGTGAAGAAAGCCAATGGTAGCTTGATGGGAATAGCATTGAATCTATAAATTTCTTTGGGCAGGATGGCCATTTTCACGATATTATTTCTTTCTATCCATTAGCATTGAGTGTTTTTCCATTTGGTTGTGTCCTCTCTCATTTCCTTAAGCAGTGGTTTGTAGTTCTCCTTTAAGAGGTCCTTCATGTCCCTTGTAAGTTGTATTCCTAGGTATTTTATTATCTTTGTAGTGATTGTGAATGGGAGTTCACTCATGATTTGGCTCTCTGCTTGTCTATTATTGGTGGATAGCAATGCTTGTGATTTAAGCACATGGATGTTGTATCCTGAGGCTTTGCTGAAGTTGCTTATCAGCTTGAGGAGTTTGGGGGTGAGACGATGGGGTTTTCTAAATATACAATCATGTCATCTGCAACAAGAGACAATTTGATCTCCTCCCTTCCTATTTGAATACCCATTTTCTTGCCCGATTGCCCTAGCCAGAACTTCCAATACTATGTTGAATAGGAGTGGTGAGAGAGGGCTTCCTTGTGCTGGTTTTCAAAGGGAATGCTTCCAGCATTTGCCCATTCACTATGATATTGGCTATGCATTTGAAATAAATAGCTCTTATTATTTTGAGATGTGTTCCATCAATACGTAGTTTATTGAGAGTTTTTGGCATGAAGGGCTGTTGAATTTTATTGTAGGCCTTTACTGCATCTATTTAGATAATCACGTGGTGGTTGTCATTGGTTCTATTTGTGTGATGGATTACATTTATTGATTTTTTATGTTGAACCAGCCTTGCTTCCCAGGGATGAAGGGGACTTGATCATGTTGGATAAGCTTTCTGATGTGCTGGTGGATTCGGTTTGCCGGTATTTTATTGAGGATTTTTGCATTGGTGTTCATCAGGGATATTGGTCTGAAATTTTCTTTTTTTGCTATGTGTCTGCCAGGTTTTGGTATCAGGATGATGTTGGCCTCACAAAATGAGTTAGGGAGTAGTCCCTCTTTTTCTATTGTTTGGAATAGTTTCAGAAGGACTGGTACCAGCTCCTCTTTGTAGAATTCGGCTGTGAATCTATCTAGTCCTGGGCTTTTTTTGGTTGGTAGGCTATTAATTGCTGCCTCATTTTCAGAACTTGTTATTGGTTTATTCAGGGATTCAACTTCTTCCTGGTTTAGTCTTGGGAGGGTGTATGTGTCCAAGAATTTATCCATTCTAGATTTTGTAATTTATTTGCGTAGAGGTATTTATAGTATTCTCTGATGGTAGTTTATATTTTTGTGGGATCAGTGGTGATATCCCCTTTATAATTTTTTATTGTGTGTATTTGATTCTTCTCTCTTCTTTATTAGTCTGGCTAGCGGTCTATTTTGTTAATCATTTCAAAAAAACCAGCTCCTGGATTCATTTACTTTTTGAAGGGTTTTTCGTGTCTCTGTCTCCTTCAGTTCTGCTCTGATTTTAGTTATTTCTTGTCTTCTGCTGGCTTTTGAATTTGTTTGCTCTTGCTTCTTGAGTTCTTTTAATTATGATGTTAGGGTGTCAATTTTAGATCTTTCCCGCTTTCTGATGTGGGCATTTAGTGCTATAAATTTCTCTCTTAACACTGCTTTAGCTGTGTCCCAGGGATTCTGGTATGTTTTCTCTTTGTTCTCATTGGTTTCAAAGAACTTCGTTATTTCTGCCTTGATTTCATTATTTACACAGTAGTCATTCAGGAGCAAGTTGGTCAGTTTCCATGTTGTTGTGCAGTTTTGAGGGAGTTTCTTAAACCTGAGTTGTAATTTGATTGCACTGTGGTCTGAGAGACTGTTTGTTACAATTTCCGTTCTTTTGCATTTGCTGAGCCGTGTTTTACTTCCAACTATATGGTCGATTTTAGAATAAGTGCTGTGTGGTGCTGAGAAGAATGTATATTCTGTTGATTTGGGTGGAAAGTTCAGTAGATGTCTGTTAGATCGGCTTGATCCAGAGCTGAGTTCAAGTCCTGAATATCCTTGTTAATTTTCTTTCTCATTGATCTGTCTAATATTGGCAGTGGGGTGTTAAAAGTCTCCCACTATTATTGTTTGGGAGTCTAAGTCTCCTTGTAGGTCTGTAAGAACTTGTTTTATGAATCTGGTTGCTCCTGTATTTGGGTGCATATATATTTAGGATAGTTAGCACTTCTTGTTGCATTGATCCCTTTACCATTATGTAATGCCCTTCTTTGTCTTTTTTTTATCTTTGTTGGTTTAAAGTCTGTTTTATCAGAGACTAGCATTGCAACCCCTGCTCTTTTTTTGCTTTCTATTTGTTTGATGGATATTCCTCCATTCCTTTATTTTGAGGCTATGTGTGTCTTTGCACATGAGATGAGTCTCCTGAGTACAGCACACCAATAAGTCTTGACTCTTTATCCAATTTGCCAGTCTGTGTCTTTGAATTGGGGCATTTTGCCCATTTACGTTTAAGGTTAATATTGTTATGTGTGAATTTGATCCTGTCATCATGATGCTAGCTGGTTATTTTGCACATTAGTCGATGCAGTTTCTTCATAGTGTCTTTGGTCTTTATATTTTGGTGTGTTTTTGCAGTGGTGGTACCGGTTTTTCCTTTCCATAAGGCCAGCCTGGTGGTAACAATATCCCTCAGCATTTGCCTGTCTGGAATGGATTTTATTTCTCTTTTGCTTATGAAGCTTAGTTTGGCTGGTTATGAAATTCTGGGTTGAAAATTCTTTTCTTTAAGAATGTTTAATATTGGCCCCTACTCTCTTCTGGCTTGTAGGGCTTCTGCAGAGAGATTCACTGTTAGTCTGATGGGCTTCCCTTTGTAGGTAGCCTGACCTTTCTCTCCAACTGCCCTTAACATTTTTGCCTTCATATCCACCTTGGAGAATCTAACGATTATGTGTCTTGGGGTTGGTCTTCTTGAGGAGTATCTTTGTGTTGTTCTCTGTATTTCCTGAATTTGAATGTTGGCCTATCTTGCTAGGTTGGGGAAGTTCTCCTGAATAATATCCCGAAGTGTGTTTTCCAACTTGCTTCCATTCTCCTTGTCACTTTCAGGTACAACAATCAATCAGGTTTGGTCTTTTCACATGGTCTCATATTTCTTGGGAGCTTTGTTCATTCCTTTTCATTCTTTTTTCTCTAATCTTGTCTTCATGCCTTATTTCAGTAAGTTGATCTTCAATCTCTGATATCCTTTCTTCTGCTTGATTGATTTGACTATTGATACTTGTGTATGCTTCACGACATTTTCATTCTGTGTTTTTCAGCTGCGTCAGGTCTTTTATATTCCTCTCTAAGCTGATTATTCTAGTTAGCAGTTCCTGTAACCTTTTATCAAGTTCTTAGCTTCCTTGCATTGGGTTAGAACATGCTCCTTCAGCTCAGAGGTGTTTTTTATTACCCACCTTCTTAAGCCTACTTCTGTCAATTCATCAATCTCATTCTGTCTAGTTTTGTGTCTTTGCTGGAGAGGAGTTGCGATCATTTGCAGGAGAAGAGGCACTTTGGTTTTTGGAATTTTCAGCATTTTTGCACTGTTTTTTCCTCATCTTCGTGAATTTACCTACCTTAGTCTTTGAGCCTGATGACTTTTGGATGGGGTTTTTGTGTGGGCGTCCTTTTTGTTGATGTTGATGTTGTTGCTTTCTGTTTTTTAGTTTTTCTCCTAACAGTCAAGTCCCTCTTCTGTATGTCTGCTGGAATTTGCTGGAGGTCCACTCCAGACTCTGTTCACCTTGTTATCACCTGTGAAGGCTGCAGAACAGCAAAGATTGCTGCCTGTTCCTTCCTCTAGAAGCTTCATCTCAGAGGGGCACTGGCCTGATGTCAGCTGGAGCTCTCCCGTGTGAGGTGCCTGTTGACCCTTGTTGGGAGGTCTCTCCTAGTCAGGAGGCATGGGGGTCAGGGACCCACTTGAAGAGGTAGTCTTTCCCTTAGCAAAGCTGGTGTGCTGTGCTGGGAGAACTCCTCATGTCAAGATCAGCTGCTCTCTTCAGAGCCAGCAAGAAAAGATTGAATCCACTGAAGCTGCCCCCACAGCCGCGACTTCCCCCAAGTGCTCTGCAGTGATATGGTAGTTTTATCTGTAAGCCCTTGACTGGGGCTGCTGCATTTCCTTCAGAGATGCCCTGCCCAGTGAGGAGGAATCTAGAGAAGCAGTCTGGCCATAGCCGCTTTGCTCTGCTCTGGTGAATTCTGCCCAGTCCAAACCTCCCAGCCTCCTTAGCACTATCAAGAGAAAACCACCTACTAAAGCCTCAGTAATGGCATATACCCCTCCCCAACAAAACTTGATCATCCCAGGTCGACTTCATACTGCTGTGCTAGCAGTGAAAATTTCAAGCCAGTGGTTCTTAGCTTGCTGCGCTCCGTGGGAGTGGTACCCACTGAGCGAGACCACTTGGCTCCCTGGCCTCAGCCCCCTTTCTAGGGGAGTGAGTGGTTCCATCTCTCTGGGGTTCCAGATGCCACTGGGGTAAGAAAAAATCTCCTACAACTAGCTCAGTGTCTGCTCAAACAACTGCCCAGTTTTGTGCTTGAAACCCAGGTCCCTAGTGGTTTGGGCACACGAGGAAACCTTCTTATCTGTGGATTGCAAAAATCATGGGAAAAACATATTATCCAGTAGCTCAGTCCCTCATGGCTTCCCTTGGCTGGGAGAGGGAGGTCCCCTGGCTCCTTGCACTTCCCAAGTGAGGCAACGTCCCCTTGCCGCCCTGCTTTTTCTAGCCCGTCTCGGGCTGCACCCACTGCCTGACCAGGCCCAATGAGATCAGCCAGGTACCTCAGTTGGAAATGCAGAAATCCCCGCCTTCTGTGTTGGTCTCACTGGGAGCTGCAGACTGGAGCTGTTTCTATTCGGCCATCTTGGCTGCTCCGTCAATTTTATATTTAGTACTCCCTTAAGGATCTCTTGTCAGGGTTGTCTAGTCGTAATGAATTCCCTTTGCACTTGCTTGTCTGGAAATGATTTTTTTTCCCTGCTTTCCTTATGAAGCTTAGTTTGGTGGCATATGAAATTCTTGGTTGAATTTTCTTTTCTTTAAGAATGCTGAAAATAAAGCCCCAGTCTCTCCTGGCTTGTAAAGTTTCTGCTGAGAAACCCACTGTTAACCTGATGGGGTTTCCTTTGTATGTGATCTGACTTTTTTCTGTAGCTGCCTTTAGGACTTTTTTTTTAGCATTGACTTTTGACAGTCTGGTGACTACGTGCCTTGATGATGTCCATGTTGTGTAGTATCTTGCAGGTGTTCTCTGGATTTCTTGTATCTGGATGTCTATCTCTAGCAAGAATAAGAAAGTTTTCTTGAATTATTTCCTCAAGTATGCTTTCCAAATTGTTTTCTTTTTCTCATTCTCTCTCAGAAATGCCAATAATTCATCAATAATTCATAGGTTTCATTGCTTCACACAATGCCATATTTCTTGAAGACTTTGCTCATTTTTTAAAATTATTTTTTCTTTATTTTCATCTGACTGAGTTACTTTGAAAGACCAGTCTTCAAGCTCTGAATTCTTTCTCTGCTTTGTCCAGTCTATTGGGAAATCTTTCAGTTGTATTTTTTAAATCCGTAGGTGAGTTTTTCAATTGCTTTAGGAGTTTCTTTGTGTGGATTTTCCACCTTGTCTTGGATCTCATTGAACTTCCATGCAATCCATGCTTTGAGTTCTTTATGTGTCATTTCTGAGTTTTCATTTGGGTTAGGGACTATTTCCAGAGAGCTAGAGCAATCTTTTGGTGGTATCACTACATTCAGATTTTTTATGGTGCCAGAATTCTTACACTGGTTCCCTCTCATCTGGAGGTGCTGACACATCAGATTTTTGTAATTATTTTTGTGCAGGTAGAATTTTTCCTTTTTCTTTCTTGCTCTATAATATGTTTTATTATTTTTCTTTCTCTTTCCCCCTTTCCGAAGTTATGTGACTATAGAGAATGTTCGATAGGGTCTTTTGGCTTTGCTTCTATATCTCTATGCAATTGTTTCAGCAGATTTTATATTGGCATGTGCAGTTCAATCTGTGAGACAGTAGATGACACATATAGGTAAGAGCCAACTGTGGCCAACATGGCTGAGTATATACTCCTTCTTTGTTTATGGAGAGGAGCTCTCAGTTGCTTCAGGCAGTGGGTTGATTCGTGGAATGCCCGTTGGTCTGAGCTTTCTGCTTAGCCTCGGGAGAGTGGGGGCCATGAAGGGGAGAACCAGATCAGGCAGGCCCACCTACAGGTCCCCCAGTGGCAAGTACAAGCACCAGTGGCTAGGGAAAATCCAGTGAATGGCCATCAAGCACCCAAAAGCTTGCCTAGGCATGGAGCTGGGAAACCTTTTTGGCCCCAGGTTCTCTGCATGGGGATTGGGAGTGGCCTAAGCTCTAAGTCCAGGGGAGTGGGTGTTCCAGATGCCTGGAGATGTACCTGGGCATGTAGTGGAGAACCCCCTACACTGCACCAAGATTTCTGCATAGGAGGGGTGGGACGACTGAGGCTGCTGCTTCAGGTGAGCAGATGCTCTCTGAATGCCTGGAGATCTGCCTGAGTGTGGAGCAGAGAGAGCCTTCTATATTCAGGAAGGGTGGGGTGGCTCAGGCTGCTGAACTAGATGAATGCTTCCTATTTTCAATTGCTGCTTTCATTCATTTATCTGTAAAATTTATGGGAATACCCCCTGCAAACCCACTCACTTTACCACAATATCTGCCCCAACCTACATTTGCAGTTTCATCATTCTCTAATCCCTGCACCAGGATTTCTCCAAATGTGGTTCTGAGACCACTTGTATTTGACTGCCTTCAGGAGACCTTGTTAAAATGCACCCTTCTGGGGTCACACTTCTGATCTGTTGGGCCACAGTCTCTTGACAATTTTGGAATGGTTCAAGACCTGATCTTGCACACGTCTTGGAGGCCAGTTCTATTCCCTTCACAGGCCATATGAATCCTGTCCTTTCTGCTTCAAAATGCCCATCCAGAGCCTCTACATTGATTAGCTTTTCCCTCTCTTCTAGAAAAGTTCAAAGGCTACCTCCTCCTTGAAGCCTTCACAAATACCTTAATCTAACTGTTTATAATCCGCTGCCATCTTAGCACTGTGGAAAATACAAAAACTTGGAGTTAGAACATCATCAGTTTTAATGTAAGCACCATCCTTTCTAGCTGTATGGCCCTCCTGAGCCTTACTTCTTACATCTTTAAAATGGAACCAGCTCAACAAGCATAAGGATGTAGCAAGAATCAAGACGCTGTACATGCAGCACCTGGCCGGTGGTAAGAGCTTGGTTATCACAAGTTATCTTCACCCTCTACCTTGTGTGGCACTATTTCTTCTATGACCTTGACTGCTCTCTGCACTGATCTGGGAGTTCCCTGGGAAAAGGTGTCTCCTTTTTTATTACCTCCCAGGAGCACCATGAGTGATGCTCTACTTGTAGTATACCCTGAAATGATTATTCTTAAAGACTAGCTCTCCTGACTTGAGAGTTTGCTCTGTGTTAGGTACCATTGTAACACTGGATGTTGACTATGTATGTTATTTAATACTTCCATCAACCCCATAATGTAGGGAGAATCATTATGCCCGTTTTAAAGATGAGAAATTGAGGCACAAAGCAGCTAAGGGAAATTGTCCAAAATCTCACTGCTGGGTGGTATTGCAAGTATGTAAATATAGATAGCTCGATGCTACAGCTAACTTATTCTTAGCCAGTGCATTATATTCCTTTCCAAGAGAGAGTGGACTGCCCTACTGGCATTATGCAGAGGTCAGTAGTTGGGCAGAGATAGGAGAACAGCTCTCTGCAGATCCAGAGTCTGCACTTTTTCCATGGTTCCACGCTGGATCTGCTCAGTCCCTCTCTTGATCATGCTCAATTCTGTTGTGCCAGTTTTTTAGTTAAACAGTGTTTTATTTAGCTTCTTCCAGTGCCACTCAGGAGCTGACAGGCCTAGTGGTACAGTTTCTGTCCTTAAGTTTCTTTCTGAGGAAAAGTAAATAAGCAGCATAAATCAAACAACTGGAGCCTGCAGTTACCGCCAGCTCTGTCTAGGGCTGGTAATAGGAGGAACAGAGTGAAATACACCTGAGCTATTGTGGCAATCAAGGCTGTTGAATGTCAACATCAATTTGCCTCTGATGATACCATCAGCCAATAGCGGAGGGTTTTCCAATCCACATGATATGGAAATCAATGGTCATGACAGAGGCAGTGGGATCTCTTGGAAAGGAGAAAGGTGAAGGGCACCAAAGGCAAAAAGCCTAGCTTCCTGAGTCAGCCCTGCCAACAACCCAGGCCTCCATCTCCTTATCTATAAAATAGAAACATTGAAACCATCTAACCCCCTGGCAGCCTCAAATAAAATCCAAGGGTAAACTTGGGATAAGAAAGAAGCTAGGCCTAGGATCTGTGCCTTTGGGGTCTTCTCCTGGTCTTGTGGCCCCAACTTGCTTTGAGAACTTGAGCAAGCTGTTCCTGTGTCCCTGAGATCACTTCCAATTCTAATCCTCCTGGACTCCAGGATCTTTTGCAATGTCCTTTCAACTTTCATTTCAATTAAAATGAAAACCCTACATCCACTTCATTTTGACTTTCTTCACCCTAAGTCTTCATAGATAGAGTGCAGATCACAATCCCAACCCAGTATGTCTCACACGGTCCCTGGTTATGTGACAAAGACAGCCAAAGAAAAAATGACACTAACAATGAGAATATTAATAGCTAGAATTTTCTGAGTATTGACTAGGTATCAGTCAACATGCAGTGTCCCAGTTAATCCTCACAACAATCTGAGATACTCTCATTATTCACATTTTACACCTGGAGAGACTGATGTCCAGGAAAGTCAGAATCTTACAAAGAATGAGTAAGTTTGATTTAAAACCAAAACAAAACAAAATCATCTAATCCTATTCCTAGAGCCTGTGCTTTGCTGTGTTCTTACACAAGCTGGGCTATGAAGAGCTGCCATGGCAGGCTTCCCTGTAGGGAATTCAAAGGAGCGTCAGTGACTTGTGCACATCTCTGCATGTTCTCTCTCTCTCTCTATCTCCCGCGCCCCCCGCATTTCTGCTTATCTCTGCCTTAGTTTTTGTGTTGGCCTCATTATCTGTACAGAACTTTTTCATAAGCAGGAAACAAGGCATCACTCAACTCTTATTGTAGAAATTTCTGCAAAAAGCAGAGACTTTTTTCCTCCCCATGTCTAAATCTCAGTCCCCAAAAAGGGTTCTGATTGGCTCTGCCAGGACTACCTGCCTGGTAAATCAATCCCTTACACCTAACAGTGGGGTCCTGTGGTAGCTTAGGCCTCAGCATGTGCCAATGCTGGAGGCCAGAAGAATATGCCTATGAGCTGAATGAGGCATTTAGGAGGCAAGAAAGCCACTGTGCAGAACCTTGGCCATTTAATTCACAGTCTAAATGATGCATCAATTCCAAGCGTTCAATAGAACAGAAAATCAAGATGCAGTAAATAGGAGGCAGTCTGGAGAGTACTGACAAAAGTTCTGGCCCAATGCAGAGGGACACATACCCATAGTCTCGAGGGCAGGAGGGAAGTCATGACCTCCAGCATGGGCAGTCCAACTCACTTAATTCACCTGCAGCATATGAAGGGACTGGGTGTTCTTGAGCTCCATCTATCTATCTGCCCTCCTCCACCAGCATTGCATACAATAAAACTCAAGATGATAAACAAAATTAATTGTCTATTGATTATAGTGTGTAGGACCATCTCCAGTCCTTTGAAAGATCCTTTCCATGACACTAATTGCTGGGGGTTGGCATATTTTAACATGGGACTTGGAGCACAGGGTCCCTTCCTGGTAAAATGCCACCCGGGTCAGAGAATGGCTTGACAAATGGTGACAAACTGTGTTGTCAGCAACTGCACTGAATTAAATAGTAATGACAGAGGGGACCACTGAAGACAGCATATGCAATTGTGAGGAACATTTCAGAACATAGACAAAAGTGCCACTCAAACTTGAAGAAAATAACTTCATTTAATTCTGCTTCAGTCAGCTGAAACATCCCATCAAAATCTGAGTTACTTTGCCAAACAAGTGAAATGTCCCTTCATTTTCCAGGAGACAAGCTTTTCCCTTCATGAGTCCAGCCAGAGCTGGCTTAGAGCCAGAACTAGTTTTATTAATCCTACATATCATTCAACTTTGAGCTCTACAGGGAACAGAAAAACAAAGTTTACCTCACCCCTGGGGCTAGCAAAACAGTTGATGAAACAAACAAACAAAAAACCTTTACAAATAGAAATGATTTTTTGCCCCAGTCATCTCAGCATCCAGTAGCCTGCCCTTGCAAGGGGCCAGAAGTCACCAGAAGGGACAAAGGCTGAGGTCTGCTCCAAGTTCTTAAGAGTAACTAACCTGTGGAAAAGGACTACTCCTTGGAGCAGGAGCTAGTTCCCTCTCTTCTGGGGACCATAGCTGCCCTAAAGAAGAGGTAAGTGGCATTCTCTGAACCATGACAATCAGTCTCATCACATCCAGGCTCCTTTCTGAATCTAGACCTGGTAGAGAGGCCTGATGAACAGATTAGAGGCCCTGACAGCTACAGAGTTTCAGGAGTGGTCTGTGTGGCTGGAGGCTTCTGACACATAGCTTCTAGGTCCAGGTCTGCCTCTCACAGCTTCCCTTCTCTAGCTTTCAGCTTTCTCACATATTCAACAAAAAGGACAGGCTAAATTATGTCCAGAAACAACATTCTAAGATTTTAATCCTACATCCAACAGTGTTAATAGCTTAGATTCCAAAAAATTCAAGGGCCAAGGCCCAAAAAGAAGTGAGGTGGAGAAAGAATATAGCACACAGTTTCTCCATAATATGCCATGGAGGGGTGAAGGTAACAGTATGACCCTGGATGGTTCCCACTCTCTCCACCAAGCATTCCCTGCAAGTAGCGCTGTGGGCTGGAGCTGGAGTTCAAGGCCTGCCGGTCTCTTTCTCACTCCGTGATCTCAAGCTGACCTGGTTTTTGTATTTGGGCAATAGGCACAGTAGACTTAGCTCCAGAGTCTTTGTGAGGGTAAATGTGAGGGTCTAGCCTGGATCGGAGTTCAATGTGTATTAGTCAGGGTTCCCCAGAGGAAAAAAACCTGAGGTTTGTTTATAAAAGCATATATCCTCTCAAGAAAGAGTAAGTGAGCATCTTTTTTCATATGAACAAATGAGGAACGGAATAAAATGTGATACACTAATGCACACACATTTGTCATAAATATATTATCTCAAACACACATGCTAACAAACATGGACATGCTCACCCACGCCTTTGGAGAGACACATTCACACACTCATGAAGCCATCACGCGTGTGGAGGATTTATTAATGGAAATGTATCTCTCCCCTTTACTTGATTTATTTAGTCAAAGTACACATGAGATAATAATTATGGAGTTTCATAGGGGCTTCACTTATGTAGTGTCTAAACTTCACTTTTTCCCAAACCAGAACATTTTTATAAGTAATGAAAATGGCTCTGCTTCAGGATTCATGATCTTCCATATGTACCAAGATGGGAGATGCCCTAGGGGTAAGCTCTCTGCACGATACTGAGTCATGTCCAGACCAAGAATCCAGCCTGGCAGTATCACAGTCAGTGGGGCCTTTTAGGATAGTGCCTGGACAGAGGAAAAGAGGGTGCTCATCCAGGGTGAGGGTCAGGATGATGCTCAGGGTCCTCATAAGGTTAGGAGATAGAATAATACTGAGGACTCAGTTACAAATAGCTTATTCAAGGTAGAAAAGCCCTGGAGAACTAGGGAGTCAGCAAGGCTTGGCCTTGGAGCCCTGCCCCTGTAACTAGGGCCAGACTCTCCTTTAGCTCTTCCCTTCTATAACTGTAGGCTTTCAGTCTGCCTCCTCTTCTACCTTACCACCCATCAATGCTTCCCCTCATCTCCTTTGCAGGGATGTTATGGGAATCAAAGAAATTCGTAAGAAACACAGGACAGTGCCATCATGTGGCTGCAACATGATAAACGGCCATAACTTTTATCATTTAAACTAGGTTTTTGGTGCCCATTCATACATGTCACAAATTTTGGTAGTTACAGCTTGCAACCGCCTGTCCTCAAACGGTTCTCCCTGCTGTATCCCTTACTGATCCATTTCCTGTCACCAAATTAGGCAACTTCCTGTTATGTGGACAGGACCCCAACATCCCAACTGAAGCCCTTATTCAGGTACTGTTCCCCATATCTGAGACCCCCTCCCTGCAAACTTATTCCATAGCACCCTGTCTCTGTGTATTGACATCCTACTTGTGGTGGACAGACTCCAGGGTGACTCCCATGATCTTGGCCTCTTGATATTTACGACCTTGTATAATCCTCTCCCCTTGGGTGTGGGCAGGACATATGACTTGCTTGTTTAAAAAGTATTTTAATTAATTTATGTTTTGAGATAATTGAAGATTCACATGCAGAGAGATCCCTATACTCTTCACCCATTTTCCCTCAATGGTAATATCTTGCAAAACTGTAGTACATTATTACAGTCATGGTATTAATATTGATACATTCAAAATGCAAAACATTTTATTTTTATTTATTTTATTTGTATTTTGTTATTTCAATAGACTTTTGGGGAATAGGTGGTGTCTGGTTACAAGGATAAGTGCTTTAGTGGTGATTTCTGAGATTTTGGTGCACCCATCACTTGGAGCAGTGTATACAGTAACCAATGTGTAGTCTTTTATCCCTTAAACCCCCTTTCACTCTTTTCCTTGAGTCCTCAAAGTCCATTGTATCATTCTTATGCCTGTACATCCTTAGCTCCCGCTTATGAGTGAGAACACACAAATGTTTGGTTTTCCATTTGTGAATTACCTCACTTAGAATAATGGTCTCCAATCCATTCAGGTTACTGCAAATGCCATTATTTCATTCCTTTTGATGGCTGAGTAGTATTCCATGGTGTATTTATACATTTGCTTTATCCACTCTTTGGTTGATGGGCATTTGGGCTGATTCCATATTTTTGCAATTGTGAACTGTGCTGCTATAAACATGCATGAGCTACTATCTTTTTCATATAATGACTTCTTTTCCTCTAGGTAGATACCCTGTAGTGGGATTGCTGGATCAAATAGTAGATCACTTTTAGTTCTTTAAGAAATCTCCACACTGTTTTCCATAGTGGTTATACCAGTTTACATTCCCACCAGCAGTGTAAGAGTGTTCTGTTTTCACTACGTCAACGCCAACATCTATTATTTTTTGATTTTTTTGATTATGGCCATTCTTGCAGGAGTAAGGTTGTGTCTCACTGTGGTTTTGATTTGCATTTCCCTGATAATTAGTGATGTGGAGCATTTTTTCATATGTTTGTTGGCCATTTGTATATCTTCCTTTGAGAATTGTCTATTCATGTCCTTAGCGCACTTTTTGATGGGATTTTTTTCTTGCTGATTTGTTTGAGTTCCTTGTAGATTCTAGATGTTAGTCCTTTGTCAGAGGTATAGATTGCAAAGATTTTCTTCCACTCTGTGGGTTGCCTGTTTACTCTGCTGATTAGTTCTTTTGCTGTGCAAAAGGTTTTTAATTTAATTAAGTCCCATCTATTTATCTTTGTTTTTGTTGCATTTGCTTTCGGGTTCTTGGTCATGAAGTCTTTGCCTAAGCCAAATGCCTAGAAGGATTTTTCTGATGTTATATGCTGGAATTATTATGGTTTCAGGTTTTAGGTTTAAGTCTTTGATTCATCTTGAGTTGATTTTTGTATGAGGTGAGAGATGAGGATCCAGTTTTATTCTTCTATATGTGACTTGCCAATTATCCCAGCACCATTTGTTGAAGTGGGTGTCCTTTCCCCACTTTGTGTTCTTGTTTGCTTTGCTAAAGATCAGTTGGCTGTAAGTATTTGGCTTTATTTCTGGGTTCTCATTTCTGTTCCATTGGTCTATGTGCCTATTTTTATACCAGAACCATGCTGTTTTGGTGAGTATGACCTTATAGTATAGTTTGAAGTCAGGTAATGTGATGCTTCTAGATTTATTCTTTCTGCTTAGTCTTGCTTTGGCTATGTGAGCTCTATTTTGGTTTTGTATGAATGTTAGAATTGTTTTTTCTAGTTCTGGGAAAAATGATAATGGTATTTTGATGGGAATTGCATTGAATTTGTAGATCACTTTTGGCAGTATGGTCATTTTCACAATATTGATTCTACCCATCTGTGATCATGGGATGTGTTTTCAATTGTTTGTGTCACATATGATGTCTTTCAGCAGGGTTTTGCAGTTTTTCCTGTAAAGGTGTTTTACCTCCTTGGTTAGGTATATTCTTAAGTATTTTATTTTTTTGTAGCTATTGTAAGAAGTGTTGAGTCTTTGATTTGATTCTCAGCTTGGTTGCCATTGGTACGTAGCAGAGCTACTGACTTGTGTACAGTAGTTTTGTATACTGAAACTTTGCTGAATTCATTTATCAAATCTAGGAGCTTTTCATATAAGTCTTTAGGGTTTTTAGTTATATGATCATGTCATTGGCAAACAGTGACAGTTTGACTTCCTCTTCACTGATTTGGATGCACTTTCTTTCTTTCTCTTGTCTGATTGTTCTGGCTAAGACTTCCAATAGTATGTTGAATAGAAGTGGTGAAAGTGGGCATCTTTGTCTTATTTCAGTTCTCAGGGGGAACGCTTTCAGCTTTTCCCCATTCAGTATAATGTTGGCTGTGGGTTTGTCATAGATGGCTTTTATTACCTTAAGGTATGTCCCTTTTGTTGAGCGTTTTAACCATAAAGGGATGCGGGACTTTGTCAAATGCTTTTTCTGCGTCTATTGAGATAATTATGTGATTTTTGTTTTTAATTCTGCTTGATTCTGTTTTGTTTTTAATTCTGTTTATTGACTTGCAGATGTTAAACCATCCCTGTATCCTTGGTATGAAGCCCACTTGATCATGGCGGATTATCTTTTTTGATATGCTTTTGGATTCAGTTTGCAGTATTTTATTGAGGATTTTTGCACCTATGCTCATCAGGGATATTGGTCTGTAGTTTTATTTTTTTGTTATGTCTTCCTGGTTTTGGTACTAGGGTGATACTGGCTTCATAGAATGACTTCAGGAGAATTTTCTGTTTCTCTGTCTTTTGGAGTAGTGTCAATAGGATTAGTACCAATTCTTTTTTTGAATGTCTGATAGAATTCAGCTGTGAATCCGTCTAGTCGTGGGCTTTTTTGTTGGCAATTTTTGAATTATCTTTTCAGTCTCGCTGCTTGTTATTAGTCTGTTCAGAATTTCTATTTCTTCCTTGTTCAATCTAGGAAGGTTGTATATTTCCAGGAGTTTATCCACGTTCTCTAGGTTTTCTAGTTTGTGCATATAAAGGTGTTCATAGTAGCCTTGAATGATCTTTTGTATTTCTGTGGTATTGGTTGTAATATCTCCTGTTTTGTTTCTAATTGAGCTTATTTGGATATTCTGTTTTCTTTTCTTGTTTAATCTTGCTAATGGCCTACCAATTTTATTTATTCAAGATGTAAAACATTTGTATCACCACAAGGATCTATTAATGCTTTCCTTTTATAGGCACACTCACTTCCCTTCCACACTCACTCCTTCCTTAAATCCTGGAAACCACTAGTCCATTCTCCATTTCTACAATTTTGTCATTTCATAAGTGTTATATAAATGGAATTATACAACATAAAATAGTCATTTTCACTCAGCATTATCCTCTAGAGATTCATCCCAGTTGTTGTGTTTTTATCAATAACATTTTCCCTTGTTATTGCTGAGTTGTATTACCTAGCATGGATGTGTCAGTTTTTTGTTTTTTTGTTTTTTTTTTTAATCAGTCACCCATTGAAGCACATCTGGGTTGTTTCCAGTTTTGGGCTATTATTAATAAAGTTGCTGTAAACATTTGTGTGTGAGTTTTTGTGAGAACGTAAGTCTTTGTTTCTCTGGGGCAAATGCCTAGGAGTGTAATTTCTGGGTTACATGGTAGTTGCATGTTTAGTTTTCTAAGGAACTACTAAACTGTTTAAAGAGTTCTCATTGGCAATGTTTGAGTGATCCAGTTTCTCTGCATCTCACCATCATTTGTTGTTGCCAATTTTGTTTTTTTTAGCCAATCTGATAGGTACAGTGATCTTTCATTGTTGTTTTAATGTGCATTTCCGTAGTGGCTAAAGACGTTAAACGTATTTTTGCATGCTTATTTACCATCATGAAGTATATCCTCTTCAGTGAGATGCTTGCTTATGTCCTTTGCCTGTATTCTAATTGGATTGTTTGCTTTTTATGGTTGAGTTTTGACAGTTTTTCTATATTTTAAATATCAGTGATTTGTCAGATATGGTCTTCACATTTCTTTCTCCCAGTCAATAGCTTGACTTTTTAGCCTCTTAACAGAACTTTTCACAGAGCAGTTCCTATTTTGATGAAGCCTAACTGATCAATTTTTTATTTTACAGATCATGCTTTTTGTTACTATGCTAAAATTGTTTCCTAGTTCAAGATCCTAAATGTTTCCTCTTATTTTTTTCCTAAAAGTTTTTTTTATATATACTTTAAGTTCTAGGGTACATGTGCACAACGTGCAGGTTTGTTACATATGTATACATGTGCCATGTTGGTGTGCTGCACCCATTAACTCATCATTTACATTAGGTATATTCCTAATGCTATCCCTCCCCCCTCCCCCCACTCCAGGACAGGTCCTGGTGTGTGATGTTCCCCACCCTGTGTCCAAGTGTTCTCATTGTTCAGTTTCCACCTATGAGTGAGAACATGTGGTATTTGGTTTTCTGTCCCTGCGATAGTTTGCTGAGAATGATGGTTTCCAGCTGCATCCATGTCCCTATAAAGGGCATGAACTCATCCGTTTTTATGGCTGCATAGTATTCCATGGTGTATATGTGCCACATTTTCTTAATCCAGTCTCTCATTGATGGACATTTGGGTTGGTTCCAAGAATTTGCTATTGTGAATAGTGCCACAGTAAACATATATGTGCATGTGGCTTTATAGCAGCATGATTTATAATCCTTTGGGTATATACCCAGTAATGGGATGGCTGGCTCAAATGATATTTCTAGTTCTAGATACTTGAGGAATTGCCACACTGTCTTCCACAATGGTTGAACTAGTTTACAGTCCCACCAACAGTGTAAAAGTGTTCCTATTTCTCCACATCCTCTCCAGCACCTGTTGTTTCCTGACTTTTGAATGATTGCCATTCTAACTGGTGTGAGATGGTATCTCATTGTGGTTTTGATTTGCATTTCTCTGATGGCCAGTGATGATGAGCATTTTTTTCATGTGTCTGTTGGCTGCATAAATGTCTTCTTTTGAGAAGTGTCTGTTCATGTCCTTTGCCCACTTTTTGATGGGGTTGTTTGATTTTGCTTGTAAATTTGTTTAAGTTCTTTGTAAATTCTGGATATTAGCCCTTTGTCAGATGGGTAGATTGTAAAAATTTTCTCCCATTCTGTAGGTTGCCTGTTCACTCTGATGGTAGTGTCTTTTGCTGTGCAGAAACTCTTTAGTTTAATTAGATCCCATTTGTCAATTTTGGCTTTTGTTGCCATTGCTTTTGGTGTTTTAGTCATGATGTCCTTGCCCATACCTGTGTCCTGAATGGTATTGCCTAGGTTTTCTTCTAGGGTTTTTATGGTTTCAAGTCTAAGATTTAAGTGTTTAATCCAGCTTGAATTAATTTTTGTATAAGGTGAAAGGGATCCAGTTTCAGCTTTCTACACATGGGTATCCAGTTTTCCCAGCACCATTTATTAAATAGGAAATCCTTTCCCCATTTCTTGTTTTTGTCAGGTTTGTCAAAGATCAGATGGTTGTAGATATGTGGTATTATTTCTGAGGGCTCTGTTCTGTTCCATTGGTCTATATCTCTGTTTTGGTACCAGTACCATGCTGTTTTGGTTACTGTAGCCTTGTAGTATAGTTTGAAGTCAGGTAGCGTGATGCCTCCAGCTTTGTTCTTTTGACTTAGGATTGTCTTGGCAGTGTGGGCTCTTTTTTCGCTCCATATGAACTTTAAAGTATTTTTTTTTTCCAATTCTGTGAAGAAAGTCATTGGTAGCTTGATGGGGATGGCATTGAATGTATAAATTACCTTGGGCAGTATGGCCATTTTCACAATATTGATTCTTCCTGTCCATGAGCATGGAATGTTCTTCCATTTGTTTGTGTCCTCTTTTATTTTGTTGACCAGTGGTTTGTAGTTCTTGAAGAGGTTGTTCACATCCCTGGATTCCAGGATATTTTATTCTCCTTGAAGCAATTGTGAATGGAATTTCATTCATGATTTGGCTCTCTGTTTGTCTGTTATTGATGTATAGGAATGCTTGTGATTTTTGCACATTGATTTTGTATCCTGAGATTTTGCTGAAGTTTCTTATCAGCTTAAGGAGATTTTGGGCTGAGACAGTGGGGTTTTCTAAATATACAATCATGTCATCTGCAAACAGGGACAATTTGACTTCTTCTTTTCCTAACTGAATACCCTTGATTTCTTTCTCTTGCCTGATTGCCCTAGCCAGAACTTCCAACACTATGTTGAATAGGAGTGGTGAGAGAGGGCATCCCTGTCTTGTGCCAGTTTTCAAAGGGAATTTTTCCAGTTTTTGCCCATTCAGTATGATATTGGCTGTGGGTTTCTCATAAATAGCTCTTATTATTTTGAGATACGTTCCATCAATACCTAGTTTATTGAGAGTTTTTAGCATGAAGGGCTGTTGAATTTTGTCAAAGACCTTTTCTGCATCTATTGAGATAATCATGTGGTTTTTGTCTTTGATTCTGTATATGCTGGATTACGTTTATTGATTTGTGTATGTTGAACCAGCCTTGCATCCCAGGGATGAAGCCAACTTGACCGTGGTGGATAAGCTGTTTTGATGTACTGCTGGATTTGGTTTGCCAGTATTTTGCTGAGGATTTTTGCATTGATGTTCATCAGTAATATTGGTCTAAAATTCTCTTTTTTTGTTTTGTCTTTGCCAGGCTTTGGTATCAGGATGATGCTGGCCTCATAAAATGAGTTAGAGAGGATTCTGTCTTTTTCTGGTGATTGGAATAGTTTCCGAAGCAATGATACCAGCTCCTCTTTGTACCTCTGGTAGAATTTGGCTGTGAATCCGTCTGGTCCTTTACTTTTCTTGATTGCTAGGCTATTAATTATTGCCTCAATTTCAGAGCCTGTTATTTGTCTATTCAGGGATTCAACTTCTTCCTGTGTTAGTCTTGGGAGGGTGTATGTGTCCAGGAGTTCATCCATTTCTTCTAAATTTTCTAGTTTATTTGCGTAGAGGTGTTTATAGTATTCTCTGATGGTAGTTTGTATTTCTGTGGGATCAGTGGTGGTACCCCCTTTATCTTTTTTATTGCATCTATTTGATTCTTCTCTCTTTTCTTCTTTATTAGTCTTGCTAGTGGTCTATCAATTTTGTTCATCTTTTCAAAAAACCAGCTCCTGGATTCATTGATTTTTTGTGTCTCTATCTCCTTCAGTTTTGCTCTGATCTTAGTTATTTCTTGCCTTCTGCTACCTTCTGAATGTGTTTGCTCTTGCTTCTCTAGTTCTTTTAATTGTGATGTTAGGGTGTCAATTTTAGATCTTTCCTGCTTTCTCTTGTGGGCATTTAGTGCTCTAAATTTCCCTCTAGACACTGCTTTAAATGTGTCCCAGAGATTCTGGTATGTTGTATCTTTGTTCTCATTGATTTCAAAGAACATCTTTTTTTCTGCCTTCTTTTCATTATGTACCCAGTAGACGTTCAGGAGCAGGTTTTTCAGTTTCCATGTAGTTGAGCAGTTTTGCGTGAGTTTCTTTGTCCTGAGTTCTAGTTTGATTGCACTGTGATCTGAGAGACAGTTTGTTATAATTTCTGTTCTTTTACATTTGCTGAGGAGTGCTTTACTTTCAATTATGTAGTCAATTTTGGAATAAGTGCGATGTGTTGCTGAGAAGGATGTATATTCTGTTGATTTGAGGTGGAGAGTTCTGTAGATGTCTATTAGGTCTGCTTGGTGCAGAGCTGAGTTCGATTCCTGGATATCCTTGTTAACTTTTTGTCTCACTGATCTGTCTAATATTGACAGTGGGGTGTTAAATTCTCCCATTATTATTGTGTGAGAGTCTAAGTCTCTTTGTAGGTCTTTAAGGACTTGCTTCATGAATCTGGGTGCTCCTTTATTGGGTGCATATATATTTAGGATAGTTAGCTCTTCCTGATGAATTGATCCCTTTACCATTATGTAATGGCCTTCTTTGTCTCTTTTGATCTTTGTTGGTTTAAAGTCTGTTTTATCAGAGATTAGCATTGCAACCCCTGCTTTTTTTTGTTTTCCATTTGCTTGGTGGATCTTCTTCCATCCCTTTATTTCGAGCCTCTGTGTGTCTCTGCTCGTGAGATGGGTCTCCTGAATACAGCACACTGATGGGTCTTAACTCTATCCAATTTGCCAGTCTTGTGTCTTTTTACTGGGGCATTTTGCCCATTTACACTTAAGTTTAATATTGTTATGTGTGGATTTTATCCTGTCATTATGATGTTTGGTGGTTATTTTGCTTGTTACTTGATGCAGTTTCTTCCCTAGCATCTGTAGTCTTTACAATTTGGCATGTTTTTGGAGTGGCTGGTACCAGTTTTTCCTTTCCATGTTTAGTGCTTCCTTCAGGGGCTTTTGTAAGGCAGGCCTGGTGGTGCCAAAATCTCTCAGCATTTGTTTGTCTGTAAAGGATTTTATTTCTCCTTCACTTATGAAGCTTAGTTTGGCTGGATATGAAATTCTGGGTCTGGGGGCAGGGCATAGCTGAACAAAAGGTGGCAGAAAGTTCTGCAAACTTAAACATCCCTGTCTGACAGCTTTGAAGAGAGTAGTGGTTCTCCTAAAAGTTTTATAGTTTTACATTTTATGTTCAAGTATGTGATCTTTTTTTTTGTTTTTGTTTTTTGTTTGTTTTGTTTTTTTTGAGATGGAGTCTCACTCTGTCACCCAAGCTGTAGTGCAGAGGTGTGATCTTGGCTCAGTGCAACCTCCTAGTTTCTTCAAAACTGTTTAACCTATTTTAGACCTTTTGCTTTCTCATATATAATTTAGAATAATCTTATCTATATCTGCAAAAAATCTTGTTGATAATTTGAGAGGGATTGCATTAAAACTGTGTTTATATTTAGGAGGATTGACATCTTCACTATGTTAAGATTTTAAATCCATGAACATGGTATGCCTCTCCATTACTTAGATAGTCTTTGATTTTTAACAGAGTTCTATATATGTTTTGTTAAATTTACCCCTAAGCGTTTGATTGTTTGAAGGGATTGTAAATGGTATTGTATTTTTAATTTATGTGTCCATAAGTTCATTGCTGGTATATGTAAATACAATTGATATTTGGATATTGGTCTTGTAGCCTGTCACCTTTTCTGAACTCATTTATTAGTTGTAGGGGATTTTTTATAGATTCCTTGGGATACTCTAGATAGCTAATTATGACATCTGCAAATAGGGACAATTTTATTTCTTCCTTTCTGTTCTGTATCACTTTAATTTTCTATTCTCACATTATTGCACTAAATAGAACTTTCAGGACTATGTTGGATAAGAGTGATAAGGGTATCCTTGCTTTGTTCTCAATATTAGGGGGAAAATTCAGTCTTTTGCCATTAAGAAGCTGGGTTTTCTGGAGCCTGAAGCCATGAGGATTTGCCTGGAGCCTGCCTCCCCGGGGGCTGATTTAGCAGTGAGGTCTTGGGATGGGCCTACACCCTGGGTCTTCTGGAAGGCTAGCAGAAGCTAGCTTGGATAGTGGAGCTGTGGGGACCAGCCTGACATTGGGCAAGCCCTGAATACAGGGCTGCTGGATCTGGGTTGGTCCTGGGGAAGGCTTGGATCCTGAGTCTATGGGGACTGACCTGGTGCTGGGGCAATCCTGAAACCCCAGTTCACTGGAGCTGACCTGATGCTGGGGAAGATCTGGAGCCTGGGCCCACTGGGGTCAGTTTAGTGCTATGGCAGGCCCAGAGATCGAGTCTGTGAGGCAGGTCTGGAGGCTGGGGCTGTGGGATCACACCTGTCTTGGAATCCCTGCCTGTGGGTACTGGCTTGGCATCTGGGGCCAGAGGGCTGGCCTGGTGCTGGTTGGGCCTGGAGTCTGTGTCTGCAGGGGCCAGCCTGATGACTGGGGCTGTGGCAGTTGGCCTGGCAGAGGGGTGGGCCTGTAGCCTGGTGCCACTGGGGCCATCATGTGCTGGTCGTGGGGGTGAACTGTTTCCTGTAGCTGCTGGTGCCAGCCCAAGGCCTGGGGCTTCTGGGGTTGGCCTGGAAGTGGGGTGACTTGGTGATGGAGTCCACCCCACCAGGCAGTCATGGAGCCTGGGTATGCAGAATTTAGTCTGTCATCAGGGTGGACCTGGAGGATCAGTCTACATGTACCAGTCTAGGGTCTGGAGTGTCAGGGCCTGTCTGCTGCTGAGTTTTAGTGGGACAGACCTGGTAGTGGGGTCTGAGGCAAAGTACAGTGCTCACTTCCTCTTCCTTCAAGCAAAGGGTACCTCTCTCCATGTTGTGCTGCCTGTGGTTGGGGCAGGGGTGATATGGATAATGTAGAACTGTCCTTGGTACCCTCTTCAATGTGTCTTTTCTTATTTCTGTGCCATACTCAGGTGCTATAATCTCTCACCTGGTTTCCTTAGACCTTATGAAGACATTTTCATGTGTGGATAGTTGTTCAAATTGATGTTCATGCAGGCAGATGAGCACTGAAAAGTCCTATTTCACCATCTTGTTGATGTTACCCTTCCTCTGTAGTTTTCTTTTGTGGGAGTTTTTATTAATCACAAAGTAATTTTCTTATGGGGCTATTCAAATTTTGTATTTCATAATGAGTGAGTTGTGGCAGTCTGTGTTTTGCAAGGAACTGGTCCATTTCATTGAAGTTGTCAAATTGATCTGTGTAGAGTTAACCTTATACACCTAATTATCCTTCAGATGTCTTCATGGTCTATGTTAATATCCCCTATTTTATTCCTGGTATTCGTGTATTTTCTCTTTCTTTGTCAGTCTTGCTAGAAGTTTGTCAATTTATTGATCTTTCAAGGAATCAGCACTTTCATTGATTTTTCTATTTTTTAAATTTTTAATTTAATCAATTTCTGCTCTTATTCTTATTTTTTTCTTCCTTCTGCTTGCTTGGGATTTATTTTGCTGTTCTTTTTCTAGGTTCTTGCAATGAAAGCCTAGATTATTGATTTGAGACCTTTTCTCTTTTCTAATGTATGCATTTAGTGCTATAAATCTATTAGAACTGCTAAAGCTGGGTCCCACATATTTTGATATATTGTATTTTTTACTTTCATTCAGTTGAATGTATTTTATATTTTCTCTTAATATTTTCTCTTTGACTCATGTATTATTTGGAACTGTGTTGTCTAGATTCCCTAGGTTTTGAAAATTTCCTGTTATTTTTGTTATTGATTTCTAATTTGATTCCAATATGATGATCAGAGAATATTCTCTGTATGATTTCAATGCTGTAAATTTGTCGAGGCATGTTTTATGACTAAGTGTATTGTTTATCTTGGTATATTATTTTTGAACACTTGAAGAAAATGTGTATTGTACTGTTGTTGAGTGGAGGACTCTATTAATATTCATTGGATCCTGCTGTCTGATAGTGTTACTGAGTTGTCTAGTCTTGCTGATTTTCTGTCTAGTTGTTCTTTTATCATTGAGAGAAAAGTATTGAAGTCTACAACTCTAACTGTAGATATGTCTGTTTCTCATTTCAGTTCTATCAGTTTTGGCTTCACATGTTTTCCAGCTCTATTGCTTGGTGTATACCCATTTTGGATTGCTATGTCTTTTTGGTGGATTGACCTTTTAGGAATATAAAACGTCTTTCTCTAATACATCTGGCAATTTTCTTTGTTCTGAAGTCTGCATTTTCAGATAATATAGTTATGTCTGCTTTCCTTTGCTTAATGTTTTCATTATATATCCTTTTCCATCCTTTATTTTCAACCTGCCTATATAATTTTATTGGAAGTGAGTTTCTTGTAAACAGTATATAGTTGGGTCATGTTTTTTAAATCTACTCTGCCAATTTCTGTCTTTTAATTGGTATGTATAGACCATTCACAATTAATGTAATTGTTAACTTGGTAAGGCTTAAAGTGAACTACCATTTTATTTTTTGTTTTCTTTTTTCTTCTGTTGTACATTTCTCTTTTATTTCATCTTACTTTCTCTGTGTTTTTAAAATATTTCTCAGATTTCATTTTAATTTATCTATAGTGTTTTTAGTGTATATCTCTGTATGGCTTTTGTTGTAGTTACTCTATATAGGAATTACATTGTATATAGTAACTAATCCAAGTCTACTGGTGTCGTCACTTTACTAGTTCAAGTAAAATGTAGAAAACTTATTTCTCTTTGTGTCTCTCTACACTTTTGTGTTTGTAGTATAATTGTTTTTAAATATTTTCCTTATATGCATTTAGAAAAATATTAGACTATATTATATTTGCTTCAACCATCAAACATAATTTAGGAAAATCAAAAGGATTTAAAAAGCCTACTGTGTTTACCCACTTTTTGTTTACTCTACTTTTTCTTACTTAATTTTCAAGATTCTTTGTCTGATAATATCTTGATTTTTCCTTCATTCCTGAAGGATATTTTCACTGGGCATAGGATTCTGGGTGGACAATTCTTTTCTTTCAGTATTAAAAAAATATTGTGCCACCTCTTTTAGTCTTCCATGGCATTGTTTTTCTCTGGTTGCTTTCAAGATTTTACCTTATATTTAGTATTCAAAAGTTTAATCAGGATGTGCTTTGGTAAGGATTTCTTTAAGTTTATTCTATTTGGGGTTCGTTCACCTTCTTGGGTTTGTACGTTTATGTTCCTTGCCAAATTTGGAAAGTTTTAGCCATTATTTCTTTGAGTAGTTTTTCAGCTCCTTCTCCTTTTTCCTCTCCTGAGACTCCAATGACATTGAAGTTATATCTTTTATTATAGTGCCACAGGTCCCTGAAGCTCTGTTCTTTTATTTTTTTGAAGTATTTTCTCTTTGTTGTTCATATTGGGTAATTTCTCATTATATTCCATCTTTCAGTTCGTTGGGATTTTTTTTGCCCTCAGTTCCCCCATTCTGCTGTTGAGCCTGTCAACTCAGCTTCTTATTTTGGTAATTGGATCTCTAGTTCTAACAACTTCCGTTTGATTCTTCTTCATATCTTCTGGGGTTTTTTGTTGTTGTTGCTGTTGTTGAAGCTTTATATTTTTTTTCTGAAGCTTTCCATTTTTATCATTTGTTTAAAAATGTTAGTAAATGCTCATTTAAGCATTTTTATCATGGATGCTTTAAAAATAATTGTCAGATAATCCTAACATCTCTGTTATCTTGATATTGGAATCTATTAATTGTCTTTTAGAATTCAGTTTGAGATCTTTCTGGTTCTTAGTATGACAAGTTACATTTTGTTGAAACATGCATGTTTTCATATTCTGTTATAAAACCCTGGATCTTATTACAACCTTCTATTTTATATGACTTTCTCTGACTACACTCTAGCAGGTAAAAAAGAGGGTACAGTCTTGTTATTGTCAGGTAGAGGTGGAAGTCATTTCTGTACTTGGCTTTCACTGACATCCAATGGCAGGCTCATTATTATTGCTGGGAAGTTTCTGCCAATACCACATTATAGCTGGGTGGTTTTTACTACCATTACAATAGGGATGGCTTCATTACTGCTTGGGCAGTGGTGAAAGTCCCGACTCTCTATTAGGCTTCCTCTGACACCACCGTAGAGGGGAGAAAGGTGCTTTTTTACTGCCAGATGGGAGTGGAAGTCCACGCTTCCCACCTGATCTCCACTGATAACGCTAAGGAAGGAAAAGGCTAATGACTTGCTGGTGGGGATGAAAGGCCTAGTTTCCTACTCAACTTTCCTCCATACCACTCTGATAGGGCTGCTGCATTTCTCATTATATCCTCTCAAGGAAGTAAGTTTAGGCTTGCTGCTCAGACTTTGCTAGTGTGGGTGTGGTGGAGCAGTTTTATGAATTTTGTGTGTGTGTGTGTGTGTGTGTGTGTGTGTGTTATTTGGTTGGAATGAAGCAGTTACTGTCTAAAAGTTTTCTGTCTTGCTAGGCTGCCCTTCCCCTGGTTCTTTGGCTAGAAAGAGCAGACTTTTGTTCAGTCTTTTTTTTGTCTTTGCCTTATTGGTGTTTCTAGGTCACTGTCTTCTTTAGCTTCAAGTCCAGGATATATAAAACAAAAAGAAAACTCAGGGTATACACCACTGGGTTTTTCCCAGGGTTCTGAGGTCCATAATTGGTCTACTTTCTTCTTTCTGCCTTTCAGAGTCTTGCGTTTGTTTTATTTAATGCCTAAGGCTTTTAGTTGTACAGTGGAAGAAATAGGAGAAAGTATGCCTATTTCCTCCTTCCAGAAGCATAAATCAACTTTTTACACTGTTAGACGATAGCACAGGTTATTAGTGTCACTTAGATGATTACATTATATTATATACGACTCCATCTTGCCAGAAAACATGTTCTAGAGACTCTTGTTGAGGTGACCATGTTGGGGAAGTCCACATGGCAAGGAACTGCCAGACTCTAGCAACTTCAGCCTCCAGTGACTACCAGCAAGAATCCAGAGCCATCAGTCCTGTAAGGAAATGAATTTTACCACTAACCTAAGTGAGATTGGAAGTGAGTTCTTTTCCAACCATGCCTCCAGATAAGAACACAGTCACGGCTGATGCCTTCATTGCAGCCTTGTGAGACTCTGAGCTGGGGAACCATTTAAATAATATTCAGACTCTGGGCCATCAGAAATGGCCAGATAATGAATGTATTTTGTTTTAACCTGTTAAATTTGTGGTAATTTGTTATGTAGCAATAGATATACAATATACTACCCATACTTCAAGTCCCTAAATGACATTTCCTCCTGGTAGCCTCCAACTGTGTCAGGTAATTTCCTTTCCTTGCAGTCAATCCCAGTTTTTCACTTCTAATTCACTACTGTCATTTAGTTACAGTCTTTCTAGCTCCAGCCAAGCTTGCTCTGACTTAGACTCTCTGAGTAGACCCATAGTTCACTGAGAACAGAGATTAAGGCTTACCTATTACAACTTCCTCTGCAGGAACAAGCATATCTCAGGGACTTTAGGCATTTGGCATGTGGATAATGGGTGCACAGGACCCTATCCTGAGGGAAAAAGTCAATTCAGTCCCCATTCATGTTCAGACTTTGAAGTCAGCCGTGTCCAGGCACAAAGAGATGACTGTAGTACCTGCTGGAAACAGCGTGTATTTAGGCAACTACTCCTGATATGACTGTGGTTAGTGATAAAGGCAAGGAGCAGGCAAAGAGGAAATCCAATTCTTATATCTGACCATTGGGGAGTGACATTTGGCATGGACAGTAAAAGACAAGAAGGTAAAAAGAGGTCACAGCAGGCAGGGGCCAGTATGAGCAAAGGTGGAGAAGCATGGCTGGGGAAAAGCTATTATTCTGGTGCAGTTGGAGTAAAAACATGAAGGGAACGAGGGTGCCAGATGGAGAGAGGAAAGAAGTTGATTGAGAAAGGTCTGAGTTCATCCTCTTTCCTCTTGGCTCTCTGTAATGTATTTTTTATCCACTTGAGTGGCACCACCAGATAGCCTGCCCCAAACTAGACACCATGTGTCTGCATAGCCTCCTCCCTTTGTCTCCTTCCTGATATCCAGTTGATGATAGCAGGCCATTGGTTCTACCCTCTTAAGTGTCTGAATCTTGCTCCTCTTTTCTACCCCATGATGATAGGCCAAGTTGGAGCTTTTCTACTGAAAAAAATCAGGGCCATCTTCCATTGCTGCCATTCTCATCTATTCACTGACTCCTGCAATAGACTTCTAATGGTCTCACAGCCTCCAGTTCCATTTGTATCCAACTCACCATTCATTCCATCCCCTCACTGCATACAGAAGGCTCCTCAAAAGGCAAACTAATCATGTCACTGCCTCCTGCTTAAAAGCTTCCATGAGTAACCAAATCCTTCAGAATAAAATCTATGCTCTTGACTTGACATATGTATCTCTTTATGACCTGGTCTCTGATAGCTTCTCCACCCTCATGGCTACCTCTTCCTCATCCCTATTGTCCGCACTAGAGCAATTGCAGTTCCCTAAGATCAAAGAACTTTCCTCTCCTCCAGACTGAACTTTTGTCAGACTTCCCCCTCCTCACCTGCATTTGCTAACTAAGTCTTCCTCAGCATCTGGATCTCAACCTTTTCTGTCAACCCCTCACTAGACTGGCCAGGTGAGGCACCCTTCTCTGTGCTACTACTTAGAGCACTTATCATCCTGCATTACAACTTTCTGATTACCTACTTGTCTCCTCCATGATGCCCAGAGCTTCAGGGGGCAGAGTCTTGCAGAAGGGGCTAAGGGGTGGGTTTTATGTGTATGTGTGTGGTGGGGTATGTGTTTGGGTGTTTGAATAAGAGAGTGAATAAATGGACTTGCTTACTAAGAAATTTGAACTTGACAATAAGGAGGGTAATTGGATTATCTAAATTACTTCCACAAGTAGTAGTTCAACTTTAAGAGAGGAGAGCATCCTTGGAGAGGTTAGGCAACTATGGAAGGAGCAATCATGGGAGCTCTTTCATTGTGCCTAGTTCTGGGTTAGGTTCAGGGGATAATATAGTGGAAATGGATGGAACTCTTGCCCCAAGAACATTATGTGAGGAACAAGACATTTTTGGGACAGATCTTGACACCAGCCAACATTGCTTAACAATGATTTGTGGCAAACACTATTCTTGGGACTTGACATAAACTAACTACATCCTTGAATGCTCATGACCCCTCTATGAGATGATACCACTATTATCCCAGTCCTGCAGGTGATGACACTGTGGCATTGAGGAATTAACTATTACCTCAAGATCAGGTAGCTACTATGTGGTAAAGCTGAGATTCAAAGAATGGTCACATGACTCATGAGCTAAGGCCTAAAATGCCAACAAGGGGTCAATGCACATGGCACTGAGAAAAGGAAGGGCACCGTGGCCTGGAGCAGTCCTGGAAGTCACTCTGCAAATAGTCTCCCTCTCCATCCTGCCACTCTGGGCACCTCACACTGCAGTCAAACTGGACTGCAGACAGCTTCATATCTCTAGACATTTGCACTTGCTGTTGCAATTGCCTGAGTGGTCCTTTCCTTCCTTCCACCCATATTTTATCAGACCAAACTCTATTACTTCTGAAATTGTATTGTTTCTCACATGATCCTCCTCTGGATGAGTTAGCAAGCCCCTGCTCTGTGCCCTAATTCTCAGTAACCTTGAAGAAAACAAGGGCAGGATGGCTCATCAACTTATAAAGTCCACATAGTAAGCAAATGGCTAGCCTGGAATTTGAACCAAATTGTTCAACACCAAAATTATTTTATCTAAATCAGAGAGGGCATATGTTTGGCATAGGGGCTTACACTTATTACTGAGAGTTTATGACATTTGTGATGGCTAACTTTATGTGCCAACTAAGCTGGACCATGGAATACCCAGATATCAGGCTAAATATTATTTCTGAGTGTGTTGTGTGGTATTTCCAGCAAAGGTTAACATTTGAATTGGTGGACCAAGTAAAGCAGATGGCCCTCACCAATGTGGGTGGGTGTCATCTAATCCACTAAGGGCCTGAATAAAACAAAAAGGTGGGGGAAGGTTGAATTCTATCTCTGCTTGAGTTGGGACATCAGTTTTCTCCTGCTCTAGGACTGGCAATTATACTGTTTATGCTCCTGGTTCTCAGGCCTTTCTACTCAAACTGGAATTTTCCTGTTTCTTGAATGCGCAGATGGCAGATTGTAGGACTTCTCACTGTCCATAATTACATGAGCCACTTCTTTATAACAAATATTTTCTTCCCCCCGCTTCAATATATAGGTTCTGTTTCTCTGGAGAGCCCTGACTAATAATACAACATTCTTTCCTGCTGCATCTGTATTAGACCTCAGAATCTTTCTCAACACTATGTGATTACAGCCACAACCAACCGATCAGAACTGATAGTCAAGAACTATTTACTTATCATGCTGCTTCTGTTAATGGTGGCTTCTTTCCTAACAATGGTTCTCTCTTCTATCCCCAGCACCCCATCCCTCTCATATGTCTTAGTGCTGCCAAATTTGCCTTGCAAAAGGCATCTTCAACCTGTCAGGAAGAGCCAGCCCCACCTCTGACGGTGCTATGGTTCATCCAGGTGCAATGCAACATATTCTTCTTTGGGAGTGTTCAACGGCAAGCACCTTGGAGGCTCTGCCTAGGTCACTGCAGGCTGGAACAAAGAACACACAAATGCTAGGCATCCATCAGCTGGGTATCTGACCGAAAAGACATGAGGGTGCAGGGCAAATGCCAGATGGTGGGAGGAATGGTGAACATTAGGAAGACATAAGGGGTCAGGAAATAGGAAACTAGGAGACTTTATTGACTACAAATATCTTCTATTGAATATATTCTTTATGTTGCCAGGCTGAAAACAGATTTTCTCTATGTCAGTGTTCTCAGAGTTTCGTATACACACACATCACCTGGGAAGCTGCTTGAAATGCATATTCAGAGGCAACAAATAGGCAGTGGGGCCTGAGGATCTGCATTTCTATCCAGCTCCTGGGTGATGCTCCTGGTCCAGGGACCAAAATTTAGTGAGCAATTCTGCTTTTGTATCCTCTCACATTTAAGACTTCCATCATGCCTTTACAACCTCACCCTTTCCTTTCTCACTTCTTTCTTAGCTCCCCATCTGCCCAGCAAATCAAAGATACTCACACTTGTGATGCTCAGCTCCAGCTCTTCATCTCACAGGGTCTCCATGCAATCATAGACATACAGCACTTGCATATATATTATTAAAAGCACTTGCATATAAATGATGTGCTGGGAATTTCAAAACAGCCCTGTGAGGGAAGGACTGTTGTGGCCAGAGATAGGGCAGCAATCACCTACTGTCATGCAGCTAATAAAAGTGGCAGAGGGAAACTGGCATCCATACTGGTACAGCACCAGAGCCAATGCTGCTTTCAGCATGTAATACTGCCTTCTGGAAAGGAAAGTGAAGGCTGAGTTTTAGTCTTGACCTCAATGTAGCCTCTGAAAAGTTTGCTAACCTTTCTGGGCTTTGTTATCCATCTGTGGGCATAAAATAGGAGGCCTTTGAAACCATAAGGCCTATGGGTTTGGCGGGTTTTTTTTTTCTTACCATCAGTTACCTAGCACCCATGAGCATCCAAGCACTCCACAGACACCTTTCCTCTAATTCTCCTCACGGCTATGTGAGATGGGCACCCTGATCTTCAGGAGTCTGAGGCAGGGAAAAGTTAAGTAACTTACTCAAGGTCCCATGGACCACGATGCCAAGCTTGAACCAAAGTCTGTCTCACTCTAGAGCTGGCTGTTCATAGTCTACTGACTGCCTCCAGTCTCTTTTCAAGGAAGGGTTATTGGGTGCATCAGTTACTAGCCCTGGGGAGACTTGTTTTTCCTTGTCTGTAACATGAAACAACAGTGCCCACTTTACAGGGATGTAACGGGGCTCTGCCAGACAGTGCATCTTGCAGGTACTTCAAAAGCCACCAAGTGCTGCCTTCCTTCTCATAACCTTAATTCCTTGCCTGTCTTTCATGTGTGCTGTTACATTAAATGTGCTTTCCAAAAGAAGCATTCAAAACAGTTTCAGGGACTGTGGGCCAAACATTCGTTAATTCATTCAACAGCCATTTCCCAAGGCCTTGTTCTGTGTCAGGCATAGAAGATATGGTGATAGGAAAGTTTGGGGAACAAAAGTAACGACCTTCAGAGAAACCTTTTATAGCTCTCAGAGCTGCTTAATGGCCTTCAAGCCCTTCATCTAGCGCTCAGGTTACATGATCAGGCTACACAAAGAAGTCTTCAGATTTTTCCAGTTTCTTCTTTATGTGTCTCTTCCCTCCATTCAAATTGAACTCCTACGTCTTCTCCCAAGTGCCTGAATTTTATCTCACACCACGCGGTCCCACGAAGTAGACTCTGGTTGAAGTTCACTAAGGCCCCCATCTTTTTTTTTTTTTGAGGCGGAGTCTCGGCTCTGTCGCCAGGGCTGGAGTGCAGTGGCTGGCGATCTCGGCTCACTGCAAGCTCCGCCTCCGGGTTCACGCCATTCTCCTGCCTCAGCCTCTCCCAGTAGCTGGGACCCTGGCGCCCTTCCACCTCGCCCGGCTAGTGTTTTGTATTTTTTTAGTAGAGAGCCGGGGTTTCACGTGTTCGCCAGGACGGTCTCGATCTCCTGACCTCGTGATCCGCCCGTCTTGGCCTCCCAAAGTGCTGGGATTACAGGCTTGAGCCACCGCGCCCGGCCGGCCCCCATCTTATGTTAGAGATACTCCCAGTTCTCCAGGCTGTGCTCAAAAACCATCCCTCAAAGGGGAAGCCTGTTGTGACCACTCAACCAGAGTACTTCTTCCAAGCACTGTTTTTTTTACCTGAGCTAAAGCCTACTTGTCAATCACTGCCTTGCAGGCATTAGCTGAGGGTTAGTTTCCCTGGTGTCTTCACTCCAGTCATTCCTAAAAACCAAGGACCATGTTTGTTGAACTCTGAGTCTCCCACAGTTCCTGCATTACAGTGGGTATGAGTTTAAATAGACTGACAACTGTGACAGGGAACATGGGAACAGAGAACAGGATTTTGTGTTGGAGAGAGAAGCTAAGCCATTGAATGGATACAGCTCATACCCAGACCAGCCATCAGACAGGACAAATGTAGCCAACTTGGAAAGTGATAATCACTTAGAAATGACTGAGGATGACAAGATAATTGAAGCAATTGCTCAGTTGCATTGGGAGAAAATAATATTTGCAAACTCTTGTAATGAGCCAAGTAGAAGATGGCCATGACTCCAGGACAGAGAACATGGAGCCAGGATAATGAGTCAGGGCAAGAATGAGGCAGAAACCAGGAGAAGGAAAATCATTTTGCTCTGGGCCATGTGAGACTCCCAACTTGACCCTCAATGCAGAGAATTGTAAGTTAATATATCAGCATCCACTGAGTCTGCTATACAATTATGTATTTATACTCATGTCAGCTATAAATAAATAGTTTTCATTTCCAGATGGGAGATGAAACATCCCTAGCCAATCCTGTATTATGAGTTGGAGGCATTGATGAATCACAGCTCTATACAGAGATCCAAGAAGGGAAACAGCCCCAAGGCCAGAGTGGGTGATTGTGAATAGGGAGCAACCTTAACCAGACACATCTCTACCTGCAAGTGCTGCTTTGTGCCACAGAAATGCAGGTCTGCACATGGGAGCTTCTCAGGGCATTCTAGAATGAAGGACCACCCTGTGCTGTCTCCAGAATTATCTTGAGAGTCCACTTTAGGGTCATCTGCCATGTATTGCAGACAAGAAAATGGAGGCTCAGAGAAGAAACACTCTGGGGCCAAGAGTACACAAGAAAATAGGAGCACAGCTAAGAGTAAGGCCCAAGCTTCTGATTCCCAGGTCTAAGCTCTTTCCACAAATGCAGGAAAAATCTGACTGTGTACTATTCAGGCAGCAGTTGCTATGCAGCAGGAATCTTCTCAGTGCCTTGAAAGGTTAGTTCTTGGACCAATCTCAGTGACCTTGGGTCAATTCAGAACTTACTCTCCTTGAGGATAGATTGGCCAAGCTTCCAAAGACTCCACCAAAACCTGGAGTTGTGTGGGGAGGAGCAACAGGAATGGAACTGAGACCTGGAGTGGAGCCTGAAGATGTTTATTGGCATGATCAGTCCTGGACCTGGGAGTAAGGAGTCAGTGCGCAGCAGGCCTGTGTTTTACGACAGCCTGGGAGGTGGTGCTCACACTTCCAGTAAGATTGCTTATGTTAGGGTCAAAGTTGGGCAATGAGGTACCTCCTGCACATTAGGTTAGGGGGTAACAGCCCTGGCGACAGATGTTCAGGAACTTCTTAAGCTGTGTCCCTACCTTCAAATGCCCAGTCTTTCCCACATGCACTGTGCAGGTTAATGCTGATATGCAGCTCTGACATGGCCCTGCTCAGCTCAAGGCGCCTGTGACTCCTCATGTCCTCCACACAGTTTACCCTATCATCCCCTATGCTCTGACCCTGGCTACCTCTCTGCCTTTATCTCTCTTCTGCACCCTCACCCTGTTTTGTTTGCAAGTCAAATTGAACTCCTCAACTTCCCCCATCCGTTTCCAACTTCTGCCTCTGTGCCTTCTCTCCCTTCTTCTCTTGTTAGGAATACCCTCCTGCTTTCTATCATTTTCTCCTACCAGAATTGTGTCCCTCACGCAAGCACAGTTCTGTTCTTTTCTCCCCCATCCTTTTCCTTTTGTGGGCCCCATCCAGATGGGGCTTTCTCTCTGCTTTGAGCTTCACAAAGACCTGGTTGGATGCCTCACTATAGGTTTTGAGTTACATTTAATATAGTTGCATCCTCTCTTTCTTTCTGCAGCCTGTGAAGTCCTTTCAGGCAGGCAGCCACATGCAACACACAACAAAGCCCTCGTTCAGAGACACTGCTTAAAAAAGTTAGTGATAAGAATATGGCTGTCAGTCTCTCAGTGTAGAAGGCGGTGTTTCAGGATTTCGGGACTTCTAAGCCATGCAACCAAGTGTCCATATCTGAAACAAAGTTCTCAAAGAAGGGTATTTGGGAGAGATGATAAACAAGATTTCAGAAGGTGTATGGTCCTGCAATTAAATGTCTGTTTCCTACCAGCTGTGTGAACTTGGTAAGACACTCAACATCCCTGAGCCATCATCCTCGTCTGCATAAGTGGGTAGAAAAACATCCATATAGGCTGGGCACTGTGGCTCATGGCTGTAATCCCAGCACTTTGAGAGGTTGAGGTGGGTGGATCACCTGAGGTCAGGAGTTCGAGGCCAGCCTGACCAACATGGTAAATCCCCGTCTCTACTAAATATACAAAAATTAGCCAGGCATGGTGGCATGTGCCTGTAGTCCCAGCTACTCAGGAGGCTGAGACAGGAGAAACACTTGAACCCGGGAGGTGGAGGTTGCAGTGAGCCAAGACTGTACCACTACACTCCAGCCTGGGCAACAGAGCGACTCCATCTCAAAAAAAAAAAAAAAAAAAAAAGGAAAAAGAAAAAAGAAAAAAAGAAAAGCAACAACAACAAAAAAAAAACCCACCCATATATAGGGATAATAAGAGTTCTGAATTTCTTAACATAGAATAGTTCTTTTGGAGCTAAATTGCCTAGTGCTTCTCTGATCCATGCATGTATATGTGTTTTACATATAAGTGGACAAATACTTTTGGATCTCAGATATTTGACTGCTTTCCAAAAGTCTGCTTAATAATAACTCCTGGGAAATGTCATGAATCTAATCATTCCTCCACATGAGAGGACTTGCTCAAATTGCATGCAACTTGGAAGTAAAATATTACAATTGCAGCACATTAATGTTTAAGAAATATTTTAAGAATATATCATGTTACAGATACTCTGAGAAGGAAGAAATACATGGTGATGGCAAAACAGACACAGTGTCCTGCAGGGGTCACAGTCTAGTGACAGGGACAGACAAATGCCCTTAGGGTCATAACATAGGAAAAAGGATGCCTGACCAAATTGGAGGTTGCCTGGCAATCCTGGGTAGAGATGGTGGTGGCCTGGACTAGTAGACTTAGTCTAGGCATGGAAAGAAGTATAGGGATTAAGAAGTCACTAAGGAGGCAGACAGTGGAATGTATAAGGACAAGAATTGGATGTGTCTGTTGAATCCCCATCCCCTAGCTCCAGGTCTGGGACACAAAGGAACATGAAAACTCTGAGAAATGCAAAAGTTATCAGATTCAATGACTGATTGGATGTGATATTTCAAAAAGCTGGGAGCTCCTGTATTCCTGGCATCCTCTGTGAGGTAGGTATTAGAGGAATAATTAACAACCACTTGTCAAGTTGAATGTTGCTGTTAATCCCACATGTATCAGTTGGGTATTAGTATGTGCCATGGCAGAGTCATGGGTAGGCTGCAGAGATAAAGAAGGTGGCCCAAGCATTAAGAGGCATATAAACATGGTGTGATGACCGTAAGACACTGGGTTTATAGAGCAAAAACCAAGTTGGGGTCCTAGCTCCACCACTAACTTCCTGCTTGATCTTGGATGCACCCTCTGATTTTGTGAGCCTCAATTTCCTTATCTGTAAAACTATGTGACAGGGTCAATTTAATGTTTCCCAAGCTACTTCTGGTGGATACATCAGAATCACCTAGGGATTCTGACTTGACAAGCCTGGGGATCCCAGGCTCTTGAGGAAAATCTGATGCGTGGCCAGGTTTGGTAGCCATGGCTCTAGATGGCTTCTCAGGGACCTTCCAGGGCTAGGGCTGTGATACAGATTTACCCCAGCCATGGGAAGTTTTCCTTAAATCAGGACATCCTTTTAGCAACTATTGAAGTTAGTAACTTATGTATCTGCAAAAAGAAAAGAAACTTGCTTCAGCAACCCTAGCACAGAGATTTTAAAGGGCCTCAGTAGCTTTTGACTGCTTCACTAGTAGCTTTCTCTTTGGAAATAAATGCATCTTTAATATAATTTCTGGGTGACAATCCTTTAAAGCAAGTAGATTAGCAGAGGAGAGAACTATCAGTCAGCGACTTGTTCAAAAAAGTCATGTCTATTTTGCTTTCTCTGCTTTCAAACCTGCTCCATAGAAAGTAAAAACTGGGGAGAAAGGCTCAAGGCACTGGTCAAAATCTGGTTCCTGGGATGAGCAGCCGCTAGGAGCTTGTGTGTGCATACAACCATCCTCTTTTGCTTCCCCAGACTAGCACCAAATCTAAGGGATGACTTCTCTTTTCACTTGTTTGATTTACCAGTGATCTCACCCAATGTCTACCCTAGATCAAATGAATAATTCAGATGCAAATATCCTTCAATCATTTACTGATTCAATAAGCATATACAACATGCATTCCATAAGGTTCTTTTCTTTTTTTTTTTTTAAAGGAACTTATTTATTTATTTACTTTATTTTAATTTAATTTTATTTTTTGAGATAGAGTTTCACTTTTGTCACCCAGGCTGGAGTGCAATGGCATGATCTTAGCTTACTGCAACATCCATCTCCCAGGTTAAAGCGATTCTCCTGCCTCAGCATGTCAAGTAGCTGAGATTACAGGCGCCCGCCACCACGCCTGGCTAATTTTTGTATTTTTAGTAGGAATGGGGTTTCACCATATTGGCCAGGCTGGTCTCGAACTCCTGACCTCAGGTGATTCACCTGCCTCGGCCTCCCAAAGTGCTGGGATTACAGGCGTGAGCCACAGTGGCCAGCCGCATTCCATAAGGTTTCTATCACGTGCTAAAGTTTTCCTTGATACGAAATAGTTCTCAGCTTCTCCATCTTCACAACAGTCAGCCCAGTGTTGTTATCCTCAGCAGTTGTCGACTTTTTTTTTTGCATGAATTAATATTATTTCCTGACTACGGGTTACCAGAGTAGGTAAGTTTGTTTCCCAAGAGAATTGCCAAATGGCAGTGGGGTTTAAGAGGATAGGAACAGCATTTCCGATATGCAGGTGATATGGGCCATGCCAAGACTGCATGTCTAGCACTGCCCCTGGAATTCCTTCAGCACTAGACTGCGTCAGAAGACATATGAAATAGGGGCAAAGATGAACTGTGCTGATAATGGTGATAATAACTTGTGAGGCTGGAGCTAGATCTTTCTAAATGGAAGGGAAAGAAATAGACCAGATTGAGCACCAACTGTGTACCAGGTGATAAAACATTTTGATGCTTATTTTCCTAGTTGATTATTTTTTTCAGTTTTTATTTTTTGTCTTTTAATTTTTACTGTAAATTGACAATTTATAATTGTATATATTTATGGGGTACAAAGTGATGTTATAATTTATTAATACAATGTGAAATAATTAAATCAAACTAGGTAACATATCCATCACCTCAAATGCTTAAGATTTCTTGTGGTGACAGCATTTGAAATTTACACTCAGTAATTTTGAAATGTAGAAAACTCCATTATTAGCTATATTAACCATGTTGTACAATAAATCTCAAAGAGAAATATTCTTCCCATCTAACTGATAATCCATACCCTTTTAGCTATGATTATCTCTTTTTTACACTTGAGGACATTAGGTATGTATGCATTTAGAGTTAACAAGCGAAGAGCAAATAAGGTGGCAGCCAGATGATTGACAAAAAGCTTGCTTTATGACAGTAGAGGCAAGCAAAAGAGTGGACAGGACCCAGAGGATCTTTAGGGGTGCAGCTTGTGCTGCCATGATGCCTAGTAGAAGACACTGCAAACCCATCCAGGCAGTACAGCCAAGCTTTCCAACATGTTGCAAAGTTGAATAACAGAGTAATTGTGGAAGAATATATTTCCCCAAAAGGATCATTTTGTCATACTCACATAAAGAGGTGAAGTCTATTTCCTCTCCTCTTGAACTTGGGTGGCCTGTGACCCCTGCAACTGAGAGAGTACCCAGGAGATAGTGCTAAGTGACTTCTTAAACTAGGTCATCAAAAAGGTACAGTTTCTTCTCGGTTCTTTCCCTCTTTTTCTTGGAATGCTCACCCTGAAAACCAGCCACCAAGTTACGAGGAAGCTCAGGCTACATGAAGAGAACATATGAGTGTTGCAATCAACAGCCCTAGCACAGGTCTCAGGTGGCAGCCAATATTTACTAGCAGACATGTGATTGAGTGAGCTTTCAGATGATCCTAGCCTCCTGCCTTTAAGCAACCCCAGTGGAATCCAAGAGGAGCAGAGATTAGCTATTCCTAGAAAGCTCTGCCCGAATTCCATATTTGATAGCGTTGTCACTGTTTCAATCCACTACATTTGGTGTGATGGTCAATACTGAGTGTCAACTTGATTGGATTGAAGGATGCGAAGTATTGTTCCTGTGTGTGTCTGTAAGGGTGTTGCCAGGGAGATTAACATTTGAGTTACTGTGAATGGGCTGGGAAAGGCAGACTCACCTTCAATCTGGGTGGGCACAATCAAATCAGCTGCCAGCGTTCCCAGAATAAAAGCAGATAGAAGAACGTAAAAAGTCTAGACTGCTTTAGTCTTTTGGCATACATCTTTCTCCCATTCTGGATGCTTCCTGCCCTAGAAGATCACACCCCAAGTTCTTCAGCCTTGGGACTTGGACTGGCTTCCTTGCTCCTCAGCTTGCAGATGGCCTATTGTGGGACCTCACCTTGTGATCATGTGAGTCAATACTCCTTAATAAACTCCCATTTATATATACATCTATCCTATTAGTTCTGTCCCTCTAGAGAACACTGAATAATACATTTGGGATTCTTTATTATGCAGCCATGTTAACTGTAACAGGAACTAATACTTGTGTTTATGTTCTTTACTGTAAATTTAGTTAATCCCTTCCATTTATATCTACTCCCTAGCCCTTTCACCAGTCCTCTTCACTATTACATAGGCTGTGTTGTAAGTAATTAAATTTGTTACTTAGTCCATAATTTGGAGGATAATAAAGTGGCCTAGGACAACACTAGAAGTGGAATGGGCATCACCTGAATGTCTTGGATTAATAGCCATTTTTGCTGAAAAGGTGTGCCATGCTAAGTGGAAGTATTATTGCTCTTGTGTGTATGAGAAAGTGAGCAGATGTAGACTTCAGGCAGCCAAGAAGTGGACTGTAGTGGACATCTGTGGGGTTTGTTTGCCCAATATCTATACCCCCACCCCCTTTCTTTAATGCAGTCTTAGTGGGACAGTCAAATGAAGTGCTGGAACTCCTCTGGCCAAAGGGAGGGCCAATAACACAAGTGGGGACAAGCAGACTGTCTTCCTTGGAATTTGAATTTTCATTAAAGTAACTTGAGAACTTAAAATGGCTGTAACTGATTCATGCCATCAACCTAGATTTTGGTTCTGTAAGCTGTCCCACAGCCTTGCATTATACTTCCTTTTGCTTTGGTTAGTCAGAATTAGTTTTTACTGTTTGAAATCAGAGGCCCTAGCTGAAGTCTTGTTTTAGAAAGATTGCTTATGGCATGGATGTGGAGGCTGGGTTGGAGGCTGAGAGGCTGGGCCCAAGACTGTGTATGAGGAGGCTGGTGTACCTAGTTGTACAAGTAAGGGAAGGCAAAACCTGAACCGGGACAGTGGCTACCAGGACGGAGGGAAGAGACTGAGTCAATGAGGTAGAATCCGGAAGATAAGGGTGCTTTTTGGAGGTGGAGGAGGGAATGAGGTGAGAAAGAGGGAGTTGTCGAGGGTGGACATTAGGAAGGGGATGGGATTAGGGCCTCATCAAGGGGAGAAACTGTGCTTGGATTATTTACAAGGCATTCAAACAGAGTAAGTCCAGAGGTGAGAAATCTGGGCTGACCACAGGAGCAGAGGGCTCTCATTAGCATGTGAACAGAGACTGAGGCCTGAAAGTGGGCAAGATCACCTATGAGAGAAGAGAGGGTGAGAGAAAGGAAGAGGACTTAAGACCAGGAGGAGAGGTTTCAAGATGATTGACTAGGGACATGCCAGTTCTCCTCAGAAAGAAGATCAAAGTTACTGTGAATTGACAACTTTTGAATGGAAAATAGAGGAAAGAGAGCCAGGACCTTTAGGAGCACCCATGGGACGAAGCTGGAGCTCAGAAAAAGAAAGCAGCAAGAGTGACTGAGATCCATCCCTGAGGATCTCAGAGCCCTGTGGACAGGGTAAGTGGGAGTGCTTCTCTGCTCCCCTCACCCCTCTGGCAATCTGCTGACTGTCAAAGTCCCTCTGCCCCAAAGCCCCACTGCTGGCTAGTGCCACTGCACCACCAGATCACCTGCAAACATACCCCATTACCCATTGCCCATGGTAAACCAACAAGTATCTGAGACAAGTCTCAATCGGCTTAGAAGTTTATTTTGCCAAGGTTAAGGATGTGACTGGGAGAGAGGTCTGTGCTTTTTTCCAAAGCTGATTTTGAGGGCTTCAGTATTTAAAGGGGAAAAGCAAGCTGGAAGGGAAAAGGAGAGTATGGTAGTTCACATGTTGCAAGAGAAAAGGAGCAGGTAAAGGAATAGTCAATTATATTTTAATCTTGAGCTCAGTAAATCAGCACTTTACATACGATAAGGTGAACACAGAGTATCCACCTTTTATTTGTAGCTATCTGCTTAGGAACAAAAGGAAAGGTAGTTTCTTGCATGACTCAGCTTTCAGCTTTTTTTTTTTTTTTCTTTTGGTGCAGTGAATCGGGGCCCCAGGTTTTAATTTTTCTTTCACATCATTCTGACTTTGACAAGCACAGGAAATCGATAGTTCCCCAGGGACATGTGGCCCCCTGGAGATCTAATCCTTAATGCAGTCTGCCCTGAAGGGAGGGGGTCCCCCTTGGGACAAAGAAAATGCAGACACAGCACAAACTGCTGAAGGAGGCAGCACCGATGCCCAGGAATGGGCCTCGAGAGGGTGTCATCTCCCACACACACCACCCCCACTGGCCAACACCCCTCCCCACCCGCCACCAATAATGCCCACCACATCCCTCCTCCAACACCTCTTCCTTCCCCCTCAACACCTCCCTCTGCTAACACCTGTCCCCCTCTCCCCCTACACCATCTCTCTCTGCAACATCCCTGCACCACCCTCCCTACCCCGCTCCCAACACACAGTTTCCGAGTGAGTGGCGGTTCTTCTCACAAGAGTCCCAGTGAGCATGCACTAAAAGAAAATGCTTTTTGTGTTTTTCCAGTGGCCCCACCCTAGCTGAAAGTGAGTCTGTGCCTGCTAAGGCTTTCTAGAAGGGCAGGGCCTAAGTTCCCACCCTACACAGAGCAGCAGCATCCCGGCAACAAAGTTCAGACTATGGAGTTGCCTGTCCTGGACTAGGGGAAGAGGCTCTGCCCCATCCCCATTCTAGTGGTAACCATTAGAGAGCAGGATCTAAGGCCCACAGCCACACTATGGCAGGAACAAAAGGACAAAGCCTTTATAAATAGAAGGTCGTGAGTCCTGCAACTGGGGCTTAAGAGGGAAGTGAATAGTGTTTCTGCTGGCCCAGGAAAAGGAGTTGGTGGACATCTTCCCCCACATTCCTTCCCCACCGCCCCCCACCATCCCGAGACTTTCAGCACACCCCAATACAATTTCTTTCTGCTGTCCCTGTCAGGGCAGGTGCATCCACTGGGCACCATACTGGTTCTCACTCTTTTGCTCCTTCTACTGCACTGCATCATGAACTGCACTACCAAAAAATATACATGGCTACAATAAGGAGAATCTGAGAATGCTTCTCCACAGAACCTAACCACAACAAACGAGCCCATATGGCTAAAGAGAATAAACAGCTTTGGCCCCGTGAAAGCACCTGGAAATGAAGCCAATCAATCTTACACAGCATATACCACAGTCATACCTTGAAGGGAAAAAAAAAAGAATTAAAAAACTAAAAGGCCCCATTCAAATGATAGCAAATTCAAAAATAAGAAGCAATAGCTCCCTCAAATGAGAAGGAATCAGTGCAAGAACTCTGACAGTAAAACATCCAGTTTTGACACCTCCAGAGGCTCACACTGACTCCCTAGTAATGGATCCTAACCAGAATGAAATGTCTGAAATGACAGATAAAGAATTCAAAATATGGATTGTGGATCCTGTTCCAAGATGGCCGAATAGGAACAGCTCTGGTCTGCAGCTCCCAGCATGATTGATGCAGAAGATGGGTGATTTCTGCATTTCCAACTGAGGTACCTGGATCATCTCATGGAACTGGTTGGACACTGAGTGGAGCCCATGGAGGGTGAGCTGAAGCAGGGTAGGGCGTCACCTCACCCAGGAAGCACAAGGAGTCAGGAGATTTCCCTTTCCTAGCCAAGGGAAGCCGTGACAGACTGTACCTGAAAAAACGGGACATTCCTGCCCACATACTGCACTTTTTCCATGGTCTTAGCAACTGGCAGACCAGGAGACATTTTCTTATGCCTGGCTCATTGGGTCCCATGCCCACAGAGCCTTGCTCATTGCTAGCGCAGCAGTCTGAGATTGACCTGCAAGGCTACACACTGGTTGGGGGAGGGGCGTCCACCATTCCTGAGGCTTGAGTAGGTAAACAAAGCAGCAGGGAAGCTCGAACTGGGCAGAGCCCACTGCAGCTTAGCAAGGCCTACTGCCTCTATGGACTCCACTTCTGTAGGCAGGGCATAGCTGAACAAAAGGCAGCAGAAACTTCTGCAGACTTAAACGTCCCTGTCTGACAGCTCTAAAGAGAGCAGTGGTTCTCCCAGCACAGCATTGGAGCTCTGAGAACACACGGACTGCCTCCTCAAGTGGGTCACTGACCCCATGTAGCCTAACTGGGAGACACCTCCCAGTAAGGGCCAGACTGATGCCTCATACAGGTGGATGTTCTTCTGGGACAAAGCTTCCAGGGGAAGGATGAGGCAGCAATATTTGCTGTTCTGCAATATTTGCTGTTCTACAGCCTCCACTGGTGATACCCAGGCAAACAGGATCTGCAGTGGACCTCCAGCAAACTCCAACAGACCTGCCACTGAGGGACCTGACTGTCAGAAGGAAAACTAACACACAGAAAGGAATAGTATTGACACCAACAAAAAGGACATCTACACAAAAACCCCGTCTGTAGGTCACCAACATCAAAGACCAAAGGTAGATAAAACCACAAAGATGGGGAGAAACCAGAGCAGAAAAGCTGAAAATTGTAAAAACCAGAGCACCTCTTCTCCTCCAAAAGATTGCAGCTCCTTGCCAGCAACAGAACAAAGCTGGACGGAGAATGACTTTGACAAGTTGACAGAAGTAGGCTTTAGAAGGTTGGTAATAACAAACTTCTCCAAGCTAAAGGAGCATGTTCTAACCCATTGCAAGGAAGTTAAAAACCTTGGAAAAAGATTAGACAAATGGCTAAAAAGAATAAAGTGTAGAGAAGGCCTTAAATGACCTGATGGAGCTGAAAACCATGGCACAAGAACTTTGTGATACATGCACAAGCTTCAATAGCCAATTCGATCAAATGGAAGAAAGGGTATCAGTGATTGAAGATAAAATTAATGAAATAAAGTGAGAAGGCAAGGTTAGAGAAGAAAGAGTAAAAAGAAAAGAACAAAGCCTCCAAGAAATATGGGACTGTGTGAAAAGACCAAATCTACATTTGATTGGTGTACCTGAAAGTGATGGGGAGAATGGTACCAAGTTGGAAAACACTCTTCAGGATATTATCCAGGAGAACTTTTTCAAACTTGCAAGGCAGACAAACATTCAAATGCAAGAAATACAGAGAACACCACAAAGATACTCCTCAGGAAGAGCAACCCCAAGACACATAATGTTCAGATTCACCAAGGTTGAAAAGAAGGAGAAAATGTTAAGGGCAGCCAGAGAGAAAGGTTGGGTTACCCACAAAGGGAAGCCCATCAGACTAACAGTGGATCTCTCGGCAGAAACCCTACAAGCCAGAAGAGTGTGGGCAAATATTCAACATTCTTAAAGAAAAGAATTTTCAACCCAGAATTTCATATCCAACCAAACTAAGCTTCATAAATAAACGAGAAATAAAATCCTTTACAGACAAGCAAATGCTGAGAGATTTTGTCACACCAGGCCTGCCTTACAAGAGCTATTAAAGGAAACACTAAACATGGAAAGGAACAACAGGTACCAACCACTGCAAAAACATGCCAAATTGTAAAGACCATCAATGCTATGAAGAAACGGCATCAATTAATGGACAAAATAACCAGCTAACATCATAACGATGGGATCAAATTCACGAATAACATTATTAACCTTAAATGTAAATGGGCTAAAAGTCCCAATTAAAAGACACAGACTGGCAAATTGGATAAAGAGTCAAGACCCATCAGTGTGCTGCATTCGGGAGACCCATCTCACCTGCAGAGACACACAGAGGCTCAAAATAAAGGGATGGAGGAAGATCCACCAAGCAAATGGAAAACAAAACAAAATAAAAAAGCAGGAGTTGCAATTGTAGTCTCTGATAAAACTTTAAACCAACAAAGATCAAAAGAGACAAGACCATTACATAATGGTAAAGGGATCAATTCAACAAGAAGAGCTAACTATCCTAAAAATATATGCACCCAATACAGAAGCACCCAGATCCATAAAGCAAGTCCTTAGAGACCTACAAAGAGACTTAGACTCCCACACAATAATAATGGGAGAATTTAACACCCCACTGTCAATATTAGACAGATCAACAAGACAGAAGGTTAACAAGGATATCCAGGAATTGAACTCAGTTCTGCACCAAGCTGACATAATAAGACATCTACAGAACTCTCCATCCCAAATCAACAGAGAATATACATTCTTCTCAGCACCACATCTCACTTATTCTAAAATTGACCACATAATTGGAAGTAAAGCACTCCTCAGCAAATGTAAAAGAACAGAAATCACAACAAACTCTCTCTCAAAGCACAGTGCAATCAAATTAGGACTCAGGATTAAGAAACTCACCAAAAACCACACAACTACAGGGAAACTGAATAACCTACTCCTGAATGACTACTGGGTAAATAACGAAATGAAGGCAGAAAAAAAGATGTTCCTTGAAACCAATGAGATAAAAGACACAATGTACCAGAGTCTCTGGGACATATTTAAAGCAGTGTGTAGAGGGAAATTTATAGAACTAAATGCCCACAAGAGAAAACAGGAAAGATCTAAAATTGACACCCTAACATCACAATTAAAAGAACTAGAGAAGGAAGAGCAGACAAATTCAAAAACTAGCAGAAGGCAAGAAATAACTAAGATCAGAGCAGAACTGAAGGAGATAGAGACACAAAAAATCCTTCAAAAAATCAATGAATCTAGGATCTGGCTTTTTGAAAAAATAAAGAAAATTGATAGACCAGTAGCCAGACTAATAATGAAGAAAAGATAAAAATCAAATAGATGAAATAACAAATGATAAAGGGGATATCACCACCAATCCCACAGAAACACAAACTACCATCAGAGAATACTATGAACACCTCTACGCAAATAAACTAGAAAATCTGGAGGAAATGGATGAATTCCTGGACACACACACCCTCCCAAGACAAAACCAGGAAAAGTTGAATCTCTTAATAGACCAATAACTGCAATTATTGCTTTAATTAAGGCAATAATTAATAGCTTTCCAACTAAAAAAAGTCCAGAACCAGATGGATTCACAGCTGCATTCTACCAGAGGTACAGAGAGGAGCTGGTAACATTCCTTCTGAAACTATTCCAATCAATAGAAAAAGAGGGAATCCTCCGTAACTCATTTTATGAGGTCAGCATCATTAGATACCAAAGCCTGACTGAGATACAACAAAAAAAATAGAATTTTAGACCAGTATCACTGATGAACACTGACGCAAAAATCCTCAATAAAATACTGGCAAACTGAATCCAGCAGCACATCAGAAAGCTTATTCACCACGATCAAGTGGGCTTCATCCCTGGGATGCAAGGCTGGTTCAACATACACAAATCAATAAATGTAATCCATCACATAAACAGAAGCAATGACAAAAAACACATGATTATCTCAATAGATGCAGAAAAGGCCTTTGACAAAATTCAACAGCCCTTCATGCTAAAAACTCTAAATAAACTAGGTATCGATGGAATGTATCTCAAAATAATAAAAGCTATTTATGACAAACCCACAGCCAGTATCATACTGAATGGGCAAAAACTGGAAGCATTCCCTTTGAAAACCGACACAAGACAAGGATGCCCTCTCTCACGACTCCTATTCAATACAGTGTTGGAATTTCTGGCCAGGGTAATCAGGCAAGAGAAATAAAGGGTATTCAATTAGGAAAAGAGGAAGTCAAATTGTCCCTGTTTGCAGATGACATGATTGTATATTTAGAAGACCCCCTCATCTCATACCCAAATCTCCTTAAGCTGATAAGAAACTTCAGCAAAGTCTCGGGATATAAAATCAATGTGCAAAAATCACAAGCATTCCTATGCACCAATAAGACAAACAGAGAGCCAAATCATGAGTGAACTCCCATTCACAATAGCTACAAAGAGAATAAAATACCTAGGAATACAACTTACAAGGGATGTGAAGGACCTCTTCAAAGAGAACTACAAACCACTGCTCAACGAAATAAAAGAGGACACAAACAAATGGAAGAACATTCCATGCTCATGGATAGGAAGAATTGATATCCTGAAAATGGCCATACTGCCCAAGGTACTTTATAGAGTCAGTGCCATCCCCATCAAGCTACCAATGGCTTTCTTCACTGAATTGGAAGAAACTACTCTAAAGTTCATATGGAACCAAAAAAGAGCCCGCATTGCCAAAACAATCCTAAGCCAAAAGAACAAAGCTGGAGGCATCACACTACCTGATCTCAAACTATACTACAATGCTACAGTAACCAAAACAGCATGGTATTGGTACCAACACAGGTATATAGACCAGTGGAATAGAACAGAAGCCTCAGAAATAACACCATACATTGCCAAGACCAGCTTGGTCATGGAGACTCCAACCCAGCAGCACTAGAGGAATAAAGATACAGACACAGAAATAGAGTGCAAAGTGGGATCAGGGGGCTAACAGCCTTCAGAGTTGAGAGACTCGAACAGAGTTTGACCCACATATTTATTGATAGTAAGCCTGTGATAAACATTGCTTCTGCAGTTTATAGATTAACTAAAAGTATTCTTTACGGAGAACAAAGGGACAGGCTCTGGCTTGTTATCTGCAGCAGGAACATGTCTTTAAAGCACAGATCACTCATGCCATTGCTTGTGGTTTAGGAATGCCTTGAATGGTTTTCCACCATGGGTGGGCCAGGTGTTTCTTGCCCTCATTTCGGTAAACCAGCAACCTCCATTGTGTGCATCATAGCCATTACGAGCATATCACAGAGCTGCTGAGATCTCGTTTATGGCCAGTTTCTCATGGCCTGTTTAGAGCCAGGCTTGGAGCCTGTTCCCAGAAACACATCTGCAACCATCTGATCTTTGACAAACCTGACAAAAACAAGAAATGGGGAAAGGATTCCTTATTTAATAAATGGTGCTGGGAAAACTGGCTAGCCACATGTGGAAAGCTGAAACTGGATCCCTTCCTTTCACCTTATACAAAAATTAATTCAAGCTGTATTAAACAATTAAATGTTAGACCTAAAACCATAAAAACCCTAGAAGAAAACCTAAGCAATAGCATTCAGGACATAGGCATGGGCAAAGACTTCATGACTAAAACACCGAAAGCAATGACAACAAAAGCCAAAATTGACAAATAGGATCCATTAAACTAAAGAGCTTCTGCATAGCAAAAGAAACTACCATCAGAGTGAACAGGCAACCCACAGAATGGGAGAAAATTTTTGCAATCTATCCATCTGACAGGAATCTACAAAGAACTTAAACAAATTTACAAGAGAAAACAACCCCATCAGAAAGTGGGCAAAGGATATGAACAGACACTTCTCAAAAGAAGACATCTGTGCAACCAACAGACATGAAAAAATGCTCATCATCACTGGTCATCAGAGAAATGCAAATCAAAACCACAATGAGATACCATCTCACACCGGTTAGAATGGCGAACATTAAAAAGTCAGGGCACAACAGATGCTGGGGAGGATGTGGAGTAATAGGAATGCTTTTACACTGTTGGTGGGACTGGAAACTAGTTCAAGCATTGTAGAAGACAGTGTGGCAATTCCTCAAGGGTCTAGAACTAGAAATACCATTTGACCCAGTGATCCCATTACTGGGTATGTACCCAAAGGAGTATAAATCATTCTACTATAAAGACACATGCACACGTATGTTTATTGCGACACTATTCACCATAAGAAAGACTTGGAACCAACCCAAATGTCCATCAATGATAGACTGGGTTCAGAAAATGTGGCACATATACACCACAGAATACTATGCAGCCATAAAAAAAGATGAGTTCATGTCCTTTACAGGAACGTGGATGAAGCTGGAAACCATTATTCTGAGCAAACCATCACAAGGACAGAAAACCAAACACTGCATGTTCTCACTCATAGGTGGGAATTGAACAATGAGAACATTTGGACACAGGGTGGGGAACATCACACACTGGGGCCTGTCATGCGGTGGGGGGCCGGGAAAGGGATAGCACTAGGAGAAATACCTAATATAAATGACAAGTTGATGGGTGCAGCACACCAACATGGCACATGCATAGCTATGTAACAAACCTGCACATTTTGCACATGTACTCTAGAACTTAAAGTATAATAATAATTAAAACCAAATATGGATTGCAAGGAAACTCAATGCGATCCAAGAGAAAGTTGAAATCCAATACAAAGAAACCAGGAAAATGATCCAGGATATGAAAGACTATGAATGCATAAAAAGTATTAGAAAAAATCAACATCCTTTCATAAAAACTCAAACTAGGCATTGAAGAAGCATGCCTCAAAATAATAAGAGCCATCTATGACAAACCCACAGTCAACGTTATACTGAACCAGCAAAAGTTAGAAGTATTCTGGAGCAAGTTAGAAGAACTGGAGCAAGTAAGAAGAACTGGAGCAAGACAAAGATATCCACTTTCCCCACTCCTATTCAGAACTGTACTGGAAGTGCAAGCCACAGCAATCAGACAAGCAAAAGAAATTAAAGGCATCCAAATTGGAAAAGAGGAAGTTGAATGAACTCTGTTTGCTGTTGATATAATTCTATACCTAAAAATCTCTAAAGATTTCTCCAAAAGGGCTTTTAGACCTGATAAATGACTTCAGCAATGTTTCAATATATGAAATCAATGTACAGAAAATCAGTGGCATTTCTATACACCAATAACGTTCAACCTGAGAAACAAATCAAGAATGAAATTCCACTTACAATAGCCTCCTTCCTTTCCCTCCTGCAAAATATCTAGAAATACATCTAACCAAGGAGGTGAAAGAAGAACTCTAAGACAAGAAGAACTATTAAACACTGATAAAGGAAATCATAGATGACACAAACTAATGGAAAAATATTCCATACTCATGGATTGGAAGAATCAAGATCATTAAAATGCCTATATTACCCAAAGCAATCTTCAGATTTAATGTAATTCTTAGCAAACTACAGACAACATTTATCACAGAGTTAGAAAAAGTCTATTCTAAAATTTATATGAAACCAAAAAGCCTGACTTGTCAGAGCAATCCTAAGCAAAAATAACAGAGTACAGGCATCACATTACTTGATTTCAAACTATACTACAAGGATATAGTAACCGAAACAGCATGGTACTGGTACAAAAATAGACACATAGATCAATGGAATAGAATAGAGAACCCAGAAATGAAGCCACACACTTACTCCAACTGATTTTTGACAAAGTTGACAAAAATAAACAATGGGAAAAGGATATCCTATTCAGTAAATGGTGCTTGGATAACTAACTAACTGTATGGAGAAGATTGAAACTGGACCCCTTCCTTTCACTGTATACAAAAATAAACTCAAGATGGATTAAAGACTTAAATGTAAGGTCACTACCTATAAAAATCTTGGAAGAAAACCTAGGAAAATTTCTTCTGGACATTGGCCTAGGCAAATAGTTGATGACCAAGACTTCAAAAGCAAATGCAACAAAACAAAAAGTTGTTAAGTGACAGTTAAATGAAAGAGCTTCTGCACAGCAAAAGAAACTATCAAAAGAGTAAACAGACAACTTACAGAATAGGAGAAAATTTTTTGCAAACTATGCATCTGATAAAGTACAAATATCCAGAATCTGTAAGTAATTAAAATCAATAAGAAAAGGACAAAAACACCATTAAAAAGTGGGTAAAGGACATGGACAGACACTTCTCAAAAGAAGACATACAAGTAGCCAACAAACATGAAAAATTTTTCAACATCACTGATCATCAGAGAATTGTAAATTAAAACCACAATGAGATGCCATCTCACACCAGTCAGAATGGTTATTATTAAAAAGCAAAAAAATAATGTGGAGAGAAAGGAATGCTTATAGACTGTTAGTGGGAATGTAAACTAGTGTAGCCACTATGAAAAACAGTATGGAGATTTCTCAAAAAACTAAAAATAGAACTACCATATTATCCAGCATTCCCACTACTGGATATTTATCCAAATGGAATGAAATCAGTGTATCAAAAAGATACCTGCACTTGTTTGTTTATTGAAGTACTATTCACAATAGCCAAGATGTGGAACCAGTGTAAGTGTCCATCAATGGACAAATGGACAAAGAATATATGGTACATATTCACAGTAAAATACTATTCTCCTAAAAGGACATATGCATTCACTATGATGTGTTATGTCTTTGTCTGTCTTTGCCTCTCTGCATGTCTGTTTCAATGTCATCTCCCACACATAACTACATATGTCTTCTATATGTTGGTTGGCCTTACAGAGAATAATCACTCTGTAAAAACTGAGCTGTGCAGCAAGCACTTTGTGAATTAATTCTGGACCTGTTTTCAAGGTGAACATTACCTGGTTAGTGTTCCATGAGTTCTGTTTACATTGTTTACATTGTTCCAATAGTTTTGTTTTGAATTCTGCTGTTACATTTTTAATTTTTGAAATGTTAAGTGACTTTTTCCCCAAAATATGATAATGTGACTTTTCTTCATTGTAAAAGAGATATCGGTTACCAACTTTTATGAAGGGAGGGAGATTTGTTAATTAAAATTCTCTGATGCCTTCTAAGGACAGCTGGTGGGTCTGTGGGAGGATACAAATAGGGGGCTAAGACTAACTCAAAGTGCCATCATGGTGAAACTGGATGCAGATGGCAGCTGGAGACAGGAGGCTGTGCAGGTCCCCAGGGAGATGAGAGAAGCAGGTGGGGTGAGAGCAGGTGCCCTCAGGATTAGGAGGCAAATGGAATGTCAGTCAACAGAGAGGAACTTTAGGAAAATGCAGTGTTGTGCATGTGGAGGCTTTATTCACTTTTCTATTGCACTCCCTCTGTCAGGCACTATACTGATAGCTTTATGCATTGATTACAACAGTCAGTCATCTTAACAACCCCACCAGGCAGTTACTATTATTTCTTTCCTTTTACAGATGAGAAAACTGACTCACAGACCTTAGGAGTCATGCTAAAGTTTATAAAATTAAAAAAAAAAATGGAGAATTTGAAGAGAGAAAAGACATGTGACTTCCTCTAGAAGAATAACTTTAGAGAAAGGACAGAAAATTTTCTAAGGGAGTTATTTTGTTTAACTACCTGATTGAGGTATGACTGACAAACTCACCAAGTTGAAGGAAGTTTTGAAGTATAGCCAGGAAGTGGGTGATGGCCATACTCTTCTCCATGCACCCTCAAAGAGTCCCAAGTTGACCTCAGTGTGCAAGTTATTTTCTTTTTAATTCCACAATACAATGCATATATTACACAACACTTGGGCTCCACTTTATTCTATCTTCCAGAGCTTTCTTGTTGTCCTCCTCTCCTCATATAACCTAAGTAAGGGAGGCTGGTCAGGGGACAATTCCCTGGAGAGACAGAAATGTCCCTGACCTCTACAATTAAGGTTTTCTTCTTCCCTGACATTTTGTCTATTGGAGTAAGCCCTCTGCATGGACACTGCTCAGCTGCTCCTGCCAACTTTGGCCCCAGCAATTTGACAAACATGCATGGACATCTCTGAACCCCAGGGATTAACAAAGTTTAGGTGGGGGGGCGGAGCAAGATGGCTGAATAGGAACAGCTCCAGTCTCCAGCTCCCAGTGCGAACAACACAGAAGACAGGTGATTTCTGCATTTTCAACTGAGGTACCGGGTTCATCTCACTAGGGAGTGCCAGACAATCGGTGCTGGTCAGCTGCTGCAGTCTGAATAGCGAGAGCTGAAGCAGAGCGAGGCATCACCTCACCTGGCAAGTGCAAGGGGGAAGGGAATCCCTTTTCCTAGCCAGGGGAACTGAGAGACACAACACCTGGAAAATCGGGTAACTCACACCTCAATACTGTGCTTTACGAAGGGTCTTAGCAAATGGCACACCAGGAGATTATATCCCACACCTGGCTGGGAGGGTCCCACGCCCACGGAGCCTCCCTCATTGCTACCACAGCAGTCTGTGATCTAATGGCAAGGCAGCAGCGAGGCTGGGGGAGGGGTGCCCACCATTGCTGAGGCTTAAGTAGGTAAAGCCACTGGGAAGTTCCAACTGGGTGGAGCCCACAGCAGCTCAAGGAGGCCTGCCTATCTCTGTAGACTCCACCTTTGGGGACAGGGCACAGCTAAACAAAAAGCAGCAGAAACCTCTGCAGATGCAAACGACCCTGTCTGACAGCTTTGAAGAGAGCAGTGGATCTCCCAACATGGAGGTTGAGATCTGAGAACCGACAGGCTGCCTGCTCGGGTGGGTCCGTGACCCGAGGGGCCTAACTGGGAGACATCCCCCACTAGGGGAAGACTGACACCCCACACCTCACACGGTGGAGTACACCCCTGAGACGAAGCTTCCAAAGCAACAATCAGACAGGTACACTTGCTGTTCAGCAATATTCTATCTTCTACAGCTTCTGCTGCTGATACCCAGGCAAGCAGGGTCTGGAGTGGACCTCAAGCAATCTCCAACAGACCTACAGCTGAGGGTCCTGACTGTTAGAAGGAAAACTAACAAACGGGAAAGACACCCACACCAAAACCCCATCAGTACATCACCATCATCAAAGACCAAAGGCAGATAAAACCACAAAGATGGGGAAAAAGCAGGGCAGAAAAGCTGGAAATTCAAAAAAAAAAGAGCACATCTCCCCCTCCAAAGGAACGCAGCTCATCACCAGCAATGGATCAAAGCTGGATGGAGAATGACTTTGATGAGTTGAGAGAAGAAGGCTTCAGTCCATCAAACTTCTCAGAGCTAAAGGAGTAGTTACGTACCCAGTGCAAAGAAACTAAAAATCTTGAAAAAAGAATGGAAAAATGGATAACTAGAATAATCAGTGCAGAGAAGGCCATAAACGAACTGACAGAGATAAAAACCATGACATGAGAAATACGTGACAAATGCACAAACTTCAGTAACCGACTCGATCAACTGGAAGAAAGTATCAGCGACTGAAGATCAAATGAATGAAATGAAGCGAGAAGAGACGTTTAAACAAAAAAGAGCAAAAAGAAACGAACAAACCCTTCAAGAAGTATGGGTTTATGTGAAAAGACCAAATCTACCTCTGATTGGGGTGCATGAAAGTGAGGGGGAAAATGGAACCAAGTTGGAAACAGTCTTCAGGATATCATCCAGGAGAACTTCCCCAATCTAGTAAGGCAGGCCAACATTCAAATTCAGGAAATACAGAGAATGCCACAAAGATACTCCTCGAGAAGAGCAACTGCAAGACACATAATTGTCATATTCACCAAAGTTGAAATGAAGGAAAAACTGTTAAGGGCAGCCAGAGAGAAAGGTCGGGTTACCCACAAAGGGAAGCCCATCAGACTAACAGCAGATCTCTCGGCAGAAACTCTACAAGCCAGAAGAGAGTGGGGGCCAATATTCAACATTCTTAAAGAAAAGAATTTTTAACCCAGAATTTCATATCCAGCCAAACTAAGTGTCATAAGTGAAGGAGAAATAAAATCCTTTACAGACAAGCAAATGCTTAGAGATTTTGTCACCACCAGGCCTGCCTCACAAGAGACCTTGAAGGAAGCACTAAACATGGAAAGGAACAACTGGTACCAGCCATTGCAAAAACATGCCAAAATGTAAAGACCATCAATGCTAGGAAGAAACTGCATCAACTAACAAGCAAAATAACCAGTTAATATCATAATGACAGGATCAAGTTCACACATAACAATATTAACCTTAAATGTAAATGGAATAAATGGTCCAATTAAAAGACACAGACTGGCCAACTGGATAGAGTCAAGACCCATCAGTTTGCTGTATTCAGGAGACCCATCCCTCATGCAGAGACACACAGAGGCTCAAAATAAAGGGATGGAGAAATCTACCAAGCAAATGGAAAACAAAAAAAAAGCAGGGGTTGCAATCCTAGTCTCTGATAAAACAGACTTTAAAACATCAAAGGTCAAAAGAGACAAAGAAGGCCATTACATAACGGTAAAGGGATCAGTTCAACAGGAAGAGCTAAGTATCGCAAATGTATATGCACCCAATACAGGAGCACTCAGATTCATAAAGCAAGTCCTTAGAGACATACAAAGACACTTAGACTCCCATACAATAATAATGGGAGACTTCAACACCCCACTGTCAACATTAGACAGATCAATGAGACAGAAAGTGAACAAGGATATCCAGGAATTGAACTCATCTCTGCACCAAGCAGACCTAATAGACATCTACAGAACTCTCCACCCCAAATCGATAGAATATACATACTTTTCAGCACCACATCCCACTTATTCCAAAATTGACCACATAATTGGAAGTAAAGCACTCCTCAGCAAAAGTAAAAGAACAGAAATTATAACAAACTATCTCTCAGACCACAGTGCAATCAAACTAGAACTCAGGACTAAAAAACTCAATCAAAACCTCTCAACTACATGGAAACTGAACAACCTGCTCCTGAATGACTACTGGTTACATAACGAAATGAAGGCAGAAATAAAGATGTTCTTTGAAACCAATGAGAACAAAGATACAACATACCAGAATCTCTGGGACACACTTAAAGCAGTGTGTAGAGGGAAATTTAGAGCACTAAATACCCACAAGAGAAAGCTGGAAAGATCTAAAATTGACACTCTAACATCACAATTAAAAGAACTAGAGAAGCAAGAGCAAACTCACTCAAAAGCTAGCAGAAGGCAAGAAGTAACTAAGATCAGAGCAGAACTGAAAGAGATAGAGACACAAAAATCCCTCCAAAAAATCAATGAATCCAGGAGTTTGTTTCTTGAAAAGATCAACAAAATTGATAGAATTGATCATGAATGAACTCCCATTCACAATAGCTTCAAAGAGAAGAAAATACCTAGGAATCCAACTTACAAGGGATGTCAGGGCCTCTTCAAGGAGAACTACAAACCACTGCTCAGTGAAATAAAAGAGGACACAAACAAATGGAAGAACATACCATTCTCATGGATAGGAAGAATCAATATTGTGAAAATGGCCATAGTGCCCAAGGTAATTTATAGATTCAGTGCCATCCCCATCAAGCTGCCAATGACTTTCTTCACAGGATTGGAAAAAACTGCTTTAAAGTTCATATGGAATGACAAAAGAGCCCACATTGCCAAGAGAATCCTAAGTCAAAAGAACAAAGCTGGAGGCATCATGCTACCTGACTTCAAACTATACTACAAGGCTACAGTAACCAAAACAGCATGGTACTGGTACCAAAACAGAGATATAGACCAATGGAACAGAACAGAGCCCTCAGAAATAATACCACAGGCCTACAGCCATCTGATCTTTGACAAAAAGACAAGAAATGGGGAAAAGAGTCCCTATTTAATAAACGGTGCTGGAAAAATTGGCTAGCCGCGGGCAGAAAAGCTGAAACTGGATCCTTTCCTTTACTCCCTTTATACGAAAAATTAATTGAAGATGGATTAGACTCAAATGTTAGACCCACCATAAAACCCCAGAAGAAAACCTAGGTAATAACATATCCAGACACAGGCATGCGCGGACTTCATGTCTAATACACACCAAAAGCAACAGCAACAAAAAGCCAAATTGGCAATGGGGATCTAATTAAATGAAAGAGCTTCTGCACAGCAAAAGAAACTACCATCAGAGCTTGAACAGGGCAACCTACAGAATGGGGAGAAAATTATCTGACCTACAGAAACTGAAACAAATTTACAAGAAAAAAACCCCCATCAAAAGTAAGGATATGAACAGATTTCAAAAAGAAGAGCATGCTTACAGCCAACAGACACATGAAAAAGTGCTCATCATCACCGGCCATCAGAGGAAATGCAAATCAAAACCACAATGAGATACCATCTCAGCACCCAGTTGTAGGAATGGCAACTATTCAAAAGCCAGGAACAGGTGCTGAGGAGGATGTGAGAAATAGGAACACTTTACAGTGTTGGTGGACTGTAAACTAGTTCAACCATTATGGAAAACAGTATGACATTCCTCATGATCTAGAACTGAAGCACCATATGACCCAGCCATCCCCATTACTGGGTATATATACCGTATGATTATAAATCATGCCATAAATATTACGCGTTAATGTATGTTCATTGTGGCACTATTCAATAGCAAAGACTTGAATCAACCCAAATGTCCATCAGTGACAGACGGATTAAGAAAATGGCACATATACACCATAGAATGCTGCTATGCAGCCATAAAAGGATGAGTTTGTGTCCTTTGTAGGGACATGGATGCAGCTGGAAACCATCATTCTCATCAACCACTTACAAAACAGAAAAACCAAACACCAAAGCATGTTCTCACTCAGTGAACTGGAACAACGAGATCATCACTTGACTCGAACGGAACATCACACACTGGGGCCTATTATAGAGTGGGAGGAGGGAGGGATTGCATTGGGAGTTATACTCGATGTGCAATGACGAGCTGATGGTGTAAGACACCAATATGGCACCAGTATACATATAACAAACCTGCACATTGGCGCACATACCCTAGAACTTAAAGTATAATTGGGTTGGTCGAAAAAATGAAACCCACAAAGCTTAGGTTCAAGATCGGACATCTCTCCCCACTGATACTTTTTCCTATCTAAAAATAACCTGCATTTTATACCAAAGTAACACATGATCATTTGGTACAATTTCTAGCATATAGAATTAAGTAAATGAAGACCTTAAGATGAACTTTCAATTCTTTCTACCTGAGATAACAAAGTTGACATGAAAGCAACAATGTATGTACCAGGCACCAGTGTTGGACAAACTTGAGGTACATTCTTTCAGTTAATCCTCACAAAAAAAGCATCAAAGTGGGTCATTTGATCATACATATTCTTGTCACTTTGTCAAGCTCTCTTTTAGTAATGAAAATGGATCTCCATGGTGGCTCCTCTTATGGTCATCTAGGGAAAGCCCACAGTGCATGGTGATTGAAGGCATGGGCTCTGGAGGGAAATGGTCTGGGAACAATTCTGGACCCCATCATACATCAGACTGTGACCCTTAGCAAATGATAGAGCCTCTGTGACTCAGGACTGTCTTGTGTGACGTCAGGTGAGGATATACGCTACTAATAGAGCTCTTGTTTGGGGATTAAATGTTTTTGTAGGCATAAAGCCCCAAGAAAAGAGCCTGGTTTGAGTTCAAGTACGTTGGGACATAATCCCATCTAAGTCAAAGAGTATCTGTACAGGAATATTATCACCAACTTTATCCCAATAAACTTGTCAGTCCTTACATGCCTCTGAGTGCTTCTAGAAGGAAAGCAATATTTGGAATGGAGGGATGGAAGTGTTCCTGCTGAGCCAGGGATTTGCCCTATTTTGACCTTGAGTGAGGAAGAGGACTAAGCAGCTGAAGTGGTCTTTCCATCCAAAGCTGTGGGGAACAGAGTCTTGAGTGTGATGCTTTTTCGCTACCTCCCATTTAGACTCCTCCACAAGGCTGGCTCAATCTAATCTTTCTTCTTTGCCTTTGTGGGCAAACTGCTGAGTTGTACATCACTCAAGTAAACTTCCTGATGGAGGAGTCTAGGGTGTTGCTGTTGGTTTTTAGCTCCCCCTTGGCACATGTCCAAGCAGCCTGACAAGTGTTATGGCAGACATCAAAAGTTCCATTCTCTTGATTGATGGCTTGCCTTGGAAGGCAATGCAGACACAGCTGCTTCCCAGTCGTTTCTCTACATTTTCTAATGCAGCTTGAGAGAGAGAGAGAGAGAGAGTGAGAGAGATTGAAAGAGAGAGGATCTCCCTTTTCTCACTAAAGTTATTTCCTAAAAAGAATCCAGTCAATCGGTATATATAAGAGTCAATTAAAAGTGCATATTCTGATTTCTTTAAAAAATATTACTTTCTCGTCAAAGCTGCCATTCTCTCCCTCTCTTCCATATACCATCTCTCTTACATTTAAGTGATGGTAAATGTAAGCATAAATAGTGAAAATGGAGATGATGTATATAGCTTACTGTCTACATTAACAAGAGTTTACTCATCTATAGTTTTCATCAGCATTGCTTTACCATCCCGGGAAACTCTTGCCCAGAAAGGAACCTGCAAATAACTTCATTGTTCATTCCAGGAACTTCATGAAAGACCCATCTTCTTTTCTTTCAGGTAATTGTTTTTGTTCGTTTGTTTTTGTTTTTTAAGTTATGGGGTCTTTCTCTGTCACCTAGGCTGGAGTGCAGTGGCGCAACTGTAGCTCACTGCAGCCTCAAATTCCTGGGCTCTAGCGATCCTCCTGCCTCAGCTTCCCAAAGTGCTGGGATTATTGACATCAGCCACCTTGCTAGGCCTCCATCTGTGTTTCAGTGAAAAAATCCAAATAACATTTTTTAACCCCAAGACTCTCTGAATGCTTTGAAAATCCTTGCATTGCTAAATCCACCCATCCTAAACAATTATTCATATATTGTAATCCTTACCACATACCCTATTGTCCTTCCTCACCCACATTTGAAGACTCACTTTACCACAGACTTCAAAATCTCAATAAATATCCCTTCCTCCTCTGATATTTTCATAAGGCTCTGTCCAGATGTTGCTCTCCCTTAGACCGTTATACAGTAATGACAGCTATGTCTTATCAATAGTTGTTTGACAGATATCTGGATAATACTCTCCATGCACTGTATTACAATGTTTCAGTCAACTATGGACTACATAAATAAGGACGGTCTCATAATAAGGATGGTCTCATAAGATTATAGTAGTAATATACTGTATATTTACAGTATATTTTCTGTGTTTAGATACACAAATACTTGTGTTTCAAATGCCTACAGCACTTCTTACAGTAACATGCTGTACAGATGTATAGCCCAGGAGCAATAAGCTATAGCATATAGCCTAGTGTGCAGCACGCCAGGCTATACCATCTAGATTTGCATAGAAACACTGCAGGATGATCACATAGTGATCAACTGAGGCATTTCTCAGAATGTATCCCAGTCAATAAGTGATGCATGCCTGTATATTATGGTGAGCATAGGCAGCACCATTGTACAACATGCAATAGTACATGAGTCCAAATCCTAGTACCCATATCTATGGGTATTTCTGAACCATACACTGTCCGAATGAACACAGGCATATTCAGCAAAATTAGTGTCACTTCAGAGACACAATTATGCAACAGGGCATCCAAAACTATAAAGAAATCATGTGAAGGTGTTTATTTTATGGGAATTGGCTAGGTCATTGCAAATATGACAGAAATCTGAGAAACAGGAAAGGACATAATTGATCAATGCATGTGCAAATTAGGTATTAAAGTTCATAATGGCTATTTCTGTTACAGGGATCTTTCTGTGACACATCTTTCCCTAAAGGTAACCTCGGTCTGTCAGTCCCCAAAATACCTGGACAGGGAGGAAAGGATGGATGCAAAAAAGAAGGAACTGCACAAGCCCCTTTTCATACTCAGGAGAACTAGTGGTTCTTTGTCTGCAGAGGTGGGAAACCTCAGCATCCACACCCTCCTATGGATCAGTGCACATGTCTGCTATTGCCATCAATTATTGATAAGACACAGCTATCTTTACTACATAGCACTCTAAGGGAGAACAATATCTGGACAGAGCCTTAAGAGGGTATCAGAGGAGGAATGGATATTTATTGAGATTTTGAAGTCTTGTAAAGTGAGTCTTCACATGTGGGTTGGAAGTACAATAGGGTATTTGATAACCTTGCACCTTTTGCTGTCCGTGTTCTGTGCTCAAAGCTGTGCCAGAGCAGGTGGTCTTCCTGAGGTCTTTGTTCTTTTTCCTCAACTGAGACTCAGGTGGTGAGTCCCTGGTTCAGACCTTTCAGGAGTTTAAGTGTGAGTGGGTGTGAGGAGGAGCTAGCAGTCTTCAAGTAGGTCAGGCAGGTTGGTCTGTGACTTTGGAAGAGGGAGGGGCTTGAGTTCATCTTCTCTTCACAGGTGGCATAGCCGCCATGGGCCTTGTCATCGTGGCTGGGCTGGAACAAGGGAGGAAAGAAGGTTGAACAACGGAGTAAAGGAGTAGGGGGTGTCAGGTGAAGATGGAGCAAGCACTGGGGGTGCTGTTGGAGGTATCTGAGTCCTGAAAACACCTGGAGCCCCTGAAAGAAGACAGATTCCAGACTCCTTGGTGAGAACCCCGGAAGAAGTGGGACGGGCAGTAAGGAAGGGACCTTGAATCTGGGAATACTGTGGGCTGGTGACCACAGCCCTGAGGACTGGAGAGTGCCTGGCAGAGGTGTCCAGTGAGGAGCACACCCTTCACTCTGTGTCACAACTTCTCACCTCCTACGTGAATGTCATGGGTAGGAATGGGTAAGGCTGTGTATTCCAACAAAACTTGATTTTAGTGGGGAAATGAGCCTAGTAAATCAGAGTGTGATGAAAGCACTATATACTAAAATTCTAAATCTCTAGTCTCTAGAGTCCAGTTGTGAAACCAAAAATCATCGGAAACATCCCCAGGCTTTTTTTTTTTTTTTTTTCTTTAACCATGTTCATAAGGGCAGTTCTCTGCCTGCTTGAGGATATATAAGCAAAGGCTTATTTACTGTGATTAGAAAGCATGCATACTTGTAATGACCCTGGGACTTTCTCTGAAAATATTTTCTAAATTTGAAAAGAAAAGGGCACTGTGGAAGCTGATATACAGGAAGATCGCTTGAGACAGGAGGATTACAGGAGTTCAGGAGCAGGCTGGGCGACGTAGCGAGACCCTATCATTTACAAAAATTAAAATAAAATTTCAAGTCACCATTTGGCCATGAAGTGTTCATATATAGCTATTCTTTTAAGTACATTTTCAAAATCACAGTATTCTACTTTCAGCATGAAATATGAATGGACATGTAAAGACAAGATCCAAATCTAGAGGAAGAGGGAATGATGGAGAGACTTCCCAGACAGCTGAACCTATAATTGTGAGTGCTTTGACGTATCATGTTTTCTATTTGCAGAAATTTATTTTTGTGATAGTGTTGTTGAACAAATATAGATACACTTTTAAAAGGCTTCCATACTGATAATGGGTGACACTGGAATCTCATAAAGCAAACATTGATCTCGAAGGATTACATTCTGGTGTTGCTTGGATGACTGCTGTTAGTTTACTGGGAATATGCCTGATGACTTCTTCTCATGCTTATTAACAGATTGCTTATATCCATGCCAGCATAGATTAAAATACCTTCAAAAGACCTACGAGTAACTTTTCTTGTTATCTTTACTCCTCCTTTGTAGGAAGAGTAACTTTGTTAAGAGTATAAATATAGAATAGTACTGGGAAAATGTTGTTGAACTTATTTATGATTAGATATATGTATGTGTTGTGTATATTTATATTATTGGCATATATATTTTATTATAAATTGAGAATTTATAGTATATATAGGGTACAAAGTGATGTTGTGATTTATGAATAAAATGTGAAATTATTAAGTGAATTAACATATTCACCACTTCAAGTACTTATCCATTTTGTTGGTAAGAATATTTGAAATTTACTCAGCCACTTTGAAATGTACAATCCACCTTTATTTACCGTATTTACCATGCTGTGCAATAGATCTCAAAAATTTTCTTTCAATCTGTCTGAAATTTTGTACTCCTTGACCATCATCTCTTCATTCCCCCAACCCTTGCAGACTCTGTAACCACCATTCTACTCTCTGCTTATATGAGTTTCATTGTTTTAGATTCCACATATAAATGAGATCATGCAGTATTTGTCTTCCTCTGCCTGACATATTACACTTAATGTAATGCTCTCCAATTCTATCCATGTTGTTGCAAATGACAGAATTTTCTTCTTTTTTAAAGCTGAAAAATATTCCATTGGGTATATATGCCATATTTTATTTATCCATTTATCTGTTCATGGACACTTAGGTTGATTCCATAACTTGTCTATGGTGAATAGCGCTGCAGTGAACATGGCAGTGCAGACATCTCTTCAGCAAACTGATTTCAATTTTTTTTGGCAAATATCAAGAAGGGGGATGGCTAGATCATATGGTTTATCGACTTTTAGTTTATTGAGGAACTTCCTTACTGTTTTCCATAATGACTGTACTAATTTATATTCTTGCCAGCAATGTACAAATGTTCCCATTTCGCCACATCCTTGCCAGCACTTGTCATCTTTTTGACAATAGCCATCCTGACATGTGTGAGATAATATCTCATTGTGGTTTTAATTTGCATTTTACTAATGATGAGTGATATCGACCATTTTTAATATATATCTGTTGGTCATTTGTATGTCTTCTTTTGAAAAATGTCTGTTCAGGTGGGCACGGTGGCTAATGCCTGTAATCCCAGCACCTTGGGAGGCCGAGGCTGGCAGATCAGGAGGTCAGGAGATTGAGACCATTCTGGCCAACACAGTGAAACCTTGTCTCTACTAAAAATACAAAAAATTAGCTGGGCATGGTGGCAGGCACCTGTAGTCCCAGCTACTCGGGAGGCTGAGGCAGGAGCACAGTGTGAACCCAGGAGGTGGAGCTTGCAGTAAGCCGAGATCGCACCACTGCACTCCAGCCTGGGTGACAGAGTGAGACTCTGTTTCAAAAAAAAAAAAAAGTCTATTCAAGTTTCTTGCCCATTTTTTAGATTTTTTCTTGATGTTGAATTGTTTGAATTCCTGATATATTTTGGATATTAACCCCTTATTGTATGTGTGGTTTTCAGATATTTTCCTTAATCATTAGGTTGTTTCTTTATACTCGTTTCCTTTGCTGTGCAGAAGCTTTTTAATTTTATGTAATCTCATTTATCTCTTTTTACTTTTGTTGCCTACGCTTTTGCAGTTAAATGCAAAAAATCATTGCCTAGACCATGTTTTGTAGTTTTCCCACTATGTTTTCTTCTAGTAATTTTGCAGTTTCAGGTCTTATGTTTTTAATTCACTCTAAGTTGACTTTTGTGTCTAGTGTGAGATAAGGGTCCAGTTTCACAATTATCTTCATGTGAATATCCAGTTTTCACACCATTTATCCTTTCCTTATTGTGTATTTTTGGCAACTTTGTTAAAAAAATCATTTGACTGTACATGTATGAGTTCAGTTCTGGGCTCTCTGTTCTGCTCTGCTGGTCAATGTAACTGTTTTCTGTCAGTGCAATACTATTTTATTTACTATAGCTTTGTAATATAGTTTGAAATCAGGTACAATGATGCTTCCAGCTTTGTTCTTTTTGCTCATGATTGCCTTGACAGTTTAGTATTTTTAGTGGTTTCCTGTGAATTTTAGGATTTTTTTCTATTTCCCTGAATAAAAACATTGAAATTTTGGTAGGGACTGCATTGACTCTGTGGGTCACCTTGGGTAGTATACATATTTTAACAATATCAATTCTTGTAATCCATGAATTATGGGGTTTCTTTCCATGTTTTGTGTCTTTGATTTTTTTTTTTTGTCAGTGTTTTTATAGTTTTCATTGTACAGTTCTCTCACCTCATTGGTTAAATTTACTCCTGAGTATTCTTTGTTGTTGCTATTGTAAACAGGATTGTTCCCATTTTCTTTTTCAGATAGTTAATGGTTAATGTGTAGAAATGCTACTGATTTTTGCATGTTGACTTTGTATCCTACAACTTTACAGTGGCATCTGTAAGGTTTACTATATATAAGATTATGTCATGAGCCAACGGTGACAATTTATCTTCTCCCTTTTCAGTTTGGATGCCTTCTATGTCTTTCTCCTACGTAATTACCCTGTTGAGGTTTTCCACTACTATGTTGAATAGAAGTGGCTAGAGTAAGCATCCTTATCTTCTTCCAGATCTTAGAGGAAAGACTTTTCACCATGGAGTATAATATTTGCCATAGACCTCTTCTCTATGGCTTTTCTTGTGCTGATGTACATTCCTTCAAAACATAATTCCATGAGAGTTCTTATCATGAAAAAATTGTTGAATGTGTCAAATTATTTTCTGCATCTCATGAGGTGATTATATGGTTTTTATCCTTCATTCTGTTATGTGATGTGAAATATCACATTTATTGATTTGCATATGTTGAACCATCCTTCAAACCCAGGGATAAGTCTCATTTGATCACAGTGGATGATCTTTTAATGTGTTGTAGAATTTGGTTTGCTACTATTTTGTTGAGGATTTTTGCATCTATGTTAATTAATAACTTTTATTGTAATGTCCTTGTCTAGCTTTGGTAGCAGACTAGTGCTGGCCTCATAAAAACAGTTTGAAAATATTTCCTCCTTTTATTTCTTGGAAGAGTTTGAGAAATATTGGTATTCATTCTTCAAATGTTTGATAGAATTCAGCAGTGAAGCCATCAGTTCCTGTGCTTTTCTTTGATGGGAGGAATTTTTATGACTGATTAATCTTATTATTGTGTTGTTCAGATTTTCTATTTCTTCATGATTCAGTCTTTGTAAGTTTCATGTGTCTAGGAACTTATTGATTTCTTATCAGCTGCAATGTCTCTTTTATTTCTGATTCATTTGAATTGTCTCACTTTTTTTCTTTGGTAGTTTATCTAAAGTTTTGTTGGTTTTGTTTATCTTTTCAAAAACCCAACACTTAGTTTCATTGATTTTTTTTTATTCCTTTTTAGTTTGTATTTTGTTTATTTCTGCTCTGACCTTTGCTATATCTTTCTTTCTGCTAACTTTGGGCTTAATTTGTTCTTTCTCTTGAAAAGTAATGTGAAATTATTTTTGAGAGCTTTCTTCTTTTTGATGTAGGCATTTATTACTATCAACTTTCCTCTTAGAACTGCTTTTGTTGTATTTTATAAACATGGGTGGTATGTTGCATTTTTATTTTTGTTTTTCCCAAATATTTTTTTGATTTCCCTTTTATTTTTTTGTGGATCCACCGGTTGTTCAAGAGCATGTTGTTTAATTTCCATGTATGTAAGTTTTCTGGAATTCTACTTTTATTGATTTGTAGTTTCATGCCATTGTGGTCAGAAAAGACACTTGATATGATTTCAGTCACCTAAAATTTGCTAAGGCTTGTTTTGTGTCCTAATGTGATCAATCCTGGAGAGTGTTCTAAGTGCAGTTGAGAATAATGTGTATTCTTTTCTTGGATGGAATGGTCCGTATATATATGTTGGGCCCATTTGTTCTAAACTGTTGTTTGTGTCCCATGTTTCCTGATTAATTTTCTGTCTGGATAAACTGTCCATTGTTGAAAGTGAGATATTGAAGTCTTTAGCCTGTGATTCTGGAAGGTCTAGCTGTTGATGGGTAGGCAGAGCTTGTTGTGAGTTCCCTAGTTGGCTGGATTGCTGCACTGTCTTTGCTCTGATGTTAGGTGGGGCTGCTGTCTAGGTTCTGCTGTCTGGTGACACTACTGGTGAGACTGTTGTCAGGCAGAGCTGCTGGCTAATTACTGCAATGGCTTCTGGTCAGGTTGGTCACAGGACGTATTCCCTGGCTGGGCAGTTCTGCTCTTTGGGATGAGTAGTTGGGCAAGACTGCAAGCTGGGCTCTGAGGTGAGGCAGAATTGCTGCTCAGGATGGGTGGGACCAGAAGATATGGTTCTGTGAAATGCATGATTTAGGATTACCTCCCTCTCCTGGAAGAGCTGTGGGATGGGGTTTTGGCTGAGTCAAAAAGCTCTTTGACCTTCTAGATCAAGTAGGTAAACACTTCTCTGCAATGTGCAGAGGTGGGGGTCTTTCTGCTTGAGTGGATGTTTTGGCTGAGTGAAGACTTGTGAGTCAAGCAGATCTAGTCTATACACATCTCCAAGATGGCCAGAGGTGGGCATCTCCTTGCTTGGGTGAATCATTGGACTGGGCTCTGAGGCCAGGCATGGAAACTAGCCATTTAAGTATTTAAGCTATGTTGACCCTCCCCTGGGCTTCTGAAAGTGACCAACTCAACTTTATAGGTGGCTATAAAGTTGGCTGATGTCTCCAATCATGTACAACAGGTAGCAGGAACATAGAGGTACCACAAAGATCCATGTGCTGGTCACCATGATCTCTGTCTCCTTTCTTTGTTTCTATCTGACCCTGGCCACTTGGGCCCATTACATTTGGTGTTTCCCATGAGGTGAGACTAGAGTAGGCTTTTTGAGAAGCATCTAATAATGCTAGGAAAGCCTGATGACTGCCTCTGGTTCTCTTTTCCCCTTGTAGCAATCATGCACTCAGAGAAATCTTCTCTATATGGAATTGTGTCAACTTAGGGGAGGTGGAACGGTGGTGCAGTTGAAGTGAGACCATTCTTCTTACCCCTTTAAATTGGTTTTCATTCAGTTCCAAGGATCACACAGTTGTCTTGGGCTTGATTCCATTTATTGGTGTTTTCAAAAAGGTGTTCTTGTCTGTGAATAGTTGCTAGTCGAACTTTCTGTGGGCTGGGGTTGGAGCTTGAAACTTTCTACTCCACCATCTTGCTGATGTCATCTTTATTGACATATATTAATAACAAAACTTTTAATTTGCACACACGTATTCCTAGGTCCAGCAGCCCAGTGACGAACAATCTCAAAAAGAGACACCACCACCTAAAAGTTGGGATATTTCTTCCATTCAAGAGAAAGGAGATGAAGAAGTATCTGTGGTTCAAGGTGAAAAGAAGGGGAAGAAGAATGCCTATGGATGGAAGTTTATGTGTGCGTCATGCATTATGACAGATCAGGAACAGAAGAGAGAGCATTAGAGAAGGATATCAAACACTTCCTAAAAATTGACTTGAAAGTGAAGTGGGCTTGCAGCCATGTGCAGTCCCCTCGTCATTATGAATTTTCCCTTTATCTTCAAGACTTACTTGGTGTGCTTGGAAAACACAGTACTTCTCAGAACTAATCTCTAGTGAATCTAAGAAAGCTATTTAATTTTAGTCATAAAATTGTACATCATTTCACTAGTTAAATTTGATATTAGAACATTGTTGCTGGATTTTTAAATCATTGCATGAAAAGTGTAAGCAACTTTTAATAGCATGTGTAGAGTGCCGAGTCAAAATGTAAAGTGCCAAGTGAACATACCTTGAAACATTCTGACTAAAGCCCCGTTGTGTAGAAATGTTAAGCTACTTTGTAAATGAGAAAACTGAGGCTAGGTCATTGTGTCTCACCAAAGAGGATGCAAATGATAGCTACAGAATTCATGTTTCATTCCAGAGTTTGTGTTCTTCCTAAAATCTCTGTTGCTTTAAGAAAAAGTGAATGATTTTGCTTAAAATGCCTAATACTCAAATTTCTATACTGTAAGATAGCTCAGCACTGGCACAGGCATAGATCGAGTTCAAAGGAACAGGACAGACTCTGGAAAGGAGCTCAATGAATGATGGCCATTGTTTTCTTTGATTTACATTTTTTGTGTGGTAAGCTTGGTTAAGAGCTGGATAATTCAGGGTACTGACATACCTGTACATGTTTTTTAAGTCACTTTTAAAGGTGGTTAAGTCGTCTTATGGTGAGGAAACTCGAAAGACTGAGTTCCTAAGATTAACAGGAAAAAGAATCATTTTTTCCATATAGGGTATTTTTAAGCAAAATATTTCCATAATTTAGACTGTGGATTATTTTAGTGGTTCATTGTGAACAGATTTCCAGAATATGACTCAAACAATGCCCATGCATTTGTCTCCCCCCCTTCTTCCCTTATTCTCAGTAGAAGACAGTAATTTTGCTGTATTCACAAATAATTTTTCTGTCGTTTTTGATTCTTTGTTCTGCCTGGGATTCATTTGTGGAAAGTTACACATAGGACTTTTGGATAATTTTAACAAAGTATGTTTCAGGTTACTCGAATAGTGGTGGAAGTCATGACTATAAGATTTGCCATGGGCCCTCAAATCCATTTGGCTGATCCTTTAGAAAATTATCTTTTAAATGTAATTGAAATCCTGTTCATGGTGTAGATTTCAGATTTTTTTTGACAGCTGATGTTTATTGCTCTTAATACACTATGGGGAAATATAGGAAATGTAGGTTCAGCATGGCTCTTACGTCGTCATTTAAAATAGGGTTTCGTAAGACATATAGAGGTAACAATGCTATTTTAATAGTAGAGTTTACACATAAAGATTCTTTGAAAAGTAGTTCAGATTCCATATATACTTGACTTATAAACTATGAGAGAAAAAAATTGGATCAAAGCAATATTGTATTATAAAACATGAAGGTGTTTACTTACTTTTCAGTGTCCTTTAACCAACAACAAATAATTTCAGGATACTATCATAATGTCCTGATTGTTACAAATAAATAATACATTTATAACACAAATCAGTGGTATGAAATATGCTATGCACTGAGGTTGGTTGTAGTACCAGCTCTAACATAAGTTTTTTGACTCTGGGTCAGTCCCTTAAGATCTAAACTTATTTTTGCTGTTATAAAAACTCTAAGTTCAGTTAATAGTAATTTATTGTATATTTCAAAATTGCTAAAAGAATCAACTTTTTTAAACATTCTCACCACAAAAATGTGCTAAGGTGGTGAGGTAAGAGATGTGTTAATTAGCTTGATAGGATCTTTTTATAATATGTACCAGTATCACATTGGACTCCATAAATATATACCATTATTGTCAATTAAAAATAAAGAAGCAAAATCGAAAAAAACAGTGAGTTCAAGTCAGATATTTTTAAATGATTTTCAGTGTATTCTGGTTCTGTTGGCTAGAATTCATAAAATAGAATCTGCTTTGTGTGATTTGTTTATCATACTTCATCAGACTCTGGCCTGAGTCCAATTTAATTCTTCTGACTTTTAAAGAATAATTACATTTTAAATCCTTCTCCAAATGTAACTGCAAATGATTGAATGATAAAATGGTGAGAGGCTATCTAGTTTCTAGTTACTGTAGTTGGTGAAGTAGGGAGAGTGCATATAGGTCACTGATAGTCCAGATGGGTGTAAGTGAGATGCCCATGCTAAGCATGCCTCTTGCTCCTGTCAGTCTTCTAAGACAACTGTGGACACTATATTATAGAGTTCAAGTTCAAATACCATAACAGCAGTACTTATTTAATAATTTAGTGTTTTACATATGTGTTTTCCAATTTTCTCAGCATTAATTACACAAGCTTCTGAATTTAAAAGAAGCTCTTGATGTTTAGGGAGGAAATTACCTTGCGTTAGTCTTCTAATGCACTCTACATTTTTTCATTCTACATTCCTTACCCATTCCATCAGAATATTTAGATTAAAAAATTGTTTTTAAACTACTCTTAGAAACCTGTTAAACATGGCTAAATGTACTCATGGAAACATCATAGTTTTCAATCATTGTTATTAAAAAGATGATAAATTACATGAGCACCCAACACAAAAATAAGAATAAAAGAGTAACAAAATAAACCTAAGGGAAAAGGAATGAGGTACTCAATGAAAAAACAGGTATAAATCATTAGTAAAAGAAAAAATAGTGCCAGAGAAAGCGGGGAGCAGCCAAGATGGCAGAATACAAACAACTGCACTCTGCAGTTTCCACTGAGAAGGATGAAAACCGTGAGTGAACTCTGCATCTTCAATTGAGGTAGCAAAGTTCTCTTTGGGACTGACTAGGTGGTTGGCACAACCCACAGAGAGTGAGGAAAGCAGGGTGGAGTGATGGCCCACCCAGCAGCTGCACAGGGCAAAGGAGAGAGTGAGGAATTGTGTCCCCTCTCCCTGAAAACCACAGCTTTTCCCAATTCTTGCAACCTGTGGATCAAGAGGTCCCCCACTGAGCCCATGCTCCTAGAGCCTTGGGTCCCAAGCACAAAGCTGGGGAGACCCATGGTGGCTTCTCAGGCGAGCGACTGAGTGAGAAGGCACTGAAACACAGGAGTATTTGCATACTCCAGCTCTGGCAACTTCCACAAGGTGGGAGATTCCTCCACTCCATCTCAGCTAAAGCCAGGAAAGGGAGCTGAAGCCAGGGAGCCAAGCAGCCTCACTTCACTGGAACACCACAAACTGAAACCCATTGGCTTGGAATCTTCCCCGGCCAGCCCAGCCCTCTAGAGACTGCCTAAGAGGACCGAATTTCCAGGGTGGGGAGTTGAGGAGGGGGAACACGATCACTGCAGCTCCAGTAGGCCGTTTTCCCCTGCTACCCATGCCAGTGAGGTGGGTGGTCTGGACCCAGAGCAGTTCACCACAGTGCAGCACAGCTGCTGGATCAATTCGTGGCCAGACTGCTTCTTTAAGCAGGACCCTGATCCACTCCTCCTCATTGGGCAGGGTCTCCCTGTGGGAATCTCAGTATCCCCAGCCAGGGGTTTATGGACAGAACTCTGATAACCCTGAGAGGAGCCCCTATGAGGAAGGGGTGGCTGCAATATCGTGGATCAGTAATCTTAGTCTTTTCTGCCTGCTGGCTCTGGAGAGTCAGGGCAGCCCAGATGAGGGGGATTCCACCCAGTGCAGCATATGTGCCCCACCAAGGGGCAGACAGACTGCTTATTTAAATGGGTCCCTGGTCCTGCTCCTCCTGACTGAGACCTCCAAACAGGAGTCTCCAGACACCTTATACAGGAGCATTCCCGGGAGCATCAGCTCAGTGCCTCTCTGGGATAGAGCTCCCCGAGGAAGGAGCAGGCTGCCCTCTTAGCTGGTCTGTAGCCTCCACTGGTGATGTCTCCAGGGGTGGGTGGGGCCCAGGTGAATAGGGTTTGGAGTGCACCCCAAGCAAACCACAGCAGCCCCACAGAAAAGGGGCCTGACTGCTAAAAGAAAACAAAGTAGCAACAACAACATCAATGAAAGAGACCCCATGAAAACCCCACCCAAAAGTCAGCAGCCTCAAATATCAAAGGTAAATAAACCCATGAAGATTAGAAAGAATCATTGCAAAAATGCTGAAAACTCAAAAATCCAGAGTGCCTCTTCACCTCCAAATGATCACAACACGTCTCTAGCAAGGACATAGAACTGGGTTGAGGCTGAGATGGATGAATTGACAGAAATAGACTCCAGAAGATGGATTATAATGAACTTCACTGAGCTAAAGGATTATGTTCTCACTGCAAAGAAGCTAAAAAACATGACAAAACATACAGGAGCTGTTAACCAGAATAACCAGTTTAGAGAGGAACATAAACAATCTGATGGAGCTGAAAAACACAACATGAGAACTTCACAAATCAAACAAAAGTATCAATAGCTGAATAGACCAAGAAGAAGAAAGGATATCAGAGCTTGAAGACTATCTTACTGAAATAAGGCAGGCAGACATGATTAGAGAATAAAGAATGAAAAGGAATGAACAAAACCTCCAAGAACTGTGGGATTATGTTAAAAGACCAAACCTACAACTGATAGGGGTACCTAAAAGAGATGGGGAGAATAGAACCAAATTAGAAAACACACTTCAGGGTATCATCCAGGAGAACTTCCCCAACCTTAGCAAGACATTCAAATTCAGGAAGTCCAGAGAACCCCAGTAAAATACTCCATGAGAAGATCAACCCCAAGATACATAATCATCACATTCTCCAAGATCAAAATGAAGGAAAAAATGTTAAAGGTAGCCAGAGAGAAGGGCCAGGTAGTCTCTAAAGGGAAACCCATCAGATTAACAGCAGACCTCTCAGCAGAAACTCTATAAGCCAGAAGAGATTGGGGGCCAATATCCAACATTCATAAAGAAAATAATTTCCAACCAAGGATGTCATATCTGGCAAAACTAAGCTTCATAAGTGAAGGAAAAACACAGTCTTGTTTAGACAAGAGGATGCTGAGGGAATTCATCAAGACCAGGCCTGCCTTGCAAGAGCTCCTGAGGGAAGCACTAAATATGGAAAGGAAAAACCATTACCAGCCGCTACAAAAAACACACTGAAGTACACAGACCAGTGACTCTATGAAATAAATACATAAACAAATCTGCAAAGTAACCAACTAACATCATGATGTCAGGATGAAATTCTCACATAACAGCACTAAACTTAAATGTAAATGAACTACATGCCCCAACTAAAAGACACAGAGTGGCAAGCTGGATAAAAAAAGTCAAGATCCATTGGTGTGCTCTATTCAAGAGACCCATCTCAAATGCAAAACCACACATAGATTCAAAAGAAAAGGATGGAGGAAAATTTACCAAGCAAATAGAAAACAGAAAAAAGCAGGGTTGCAATCCTAGTTTCTGACAAAACAGACTATAAACCAACAAAGATAAAAAATGACAAGGGCATTACATAATGATAAAGGGGTCAATTCAACAGGAAGAGCTAACTATCCTAAATATATATGCACCCAATCTAGGATCATAGATTTACAAAACAAACTCTTAGAGATCTGCAGAGAGACTTACACTCCCACACAATAATAGTGGGAGACTTTAACACCCCACTGTCAATATTAGACAGATCAATGTTACAGAAAACTAACAAAGATATTCAGGACTTGAACTGAGCTCTGGATCAAGTGGACCTGATAGATATCTACAGAGCTCTCCACCACAAAACAACAGAATACACATTCTCCTTGGTGCCACATGGCACTTACTCTAAAATTGATGATATAATTAGAAGTAAATCACTCCTCAGAAAATGCAAAAGAACTGAAATGATAACAAACAGTCTCTCAGACCACAGCACAATCAAATTAGAACCCAAGATTAAGAAACTCACTGTAAACTTCACAACTATGTGGAAATTCAACAACCTGCTCCTGAATGACTCATGGGTAAATAATGAAATTAAGGCAGAAATCAAGAAGTTCTTTGAAACCAATGAGAACAAAGAGACAATGTACCAGAATCTTTGGGAGGCACCTAAAGCACTGTTAACAGGGAAATTTATCGCACTAAATGTGCACATCAAAAAGCTAGAAAGATTTCAGTCAACACCCTAGCATCACAACTAAAAGAACTAGAGGACCAAGAGCAAACAAACCCCACAGGTAGCAGAAGACAAGAAATAACCAAGATTAGAGTGAAACTGAAGGATATAGAGACAAGAAAAACCCTTAAAAAATAAATGAATTCAGGAGCTGACTTTTTTTGAAAAAAATAATAAAATAGACCATTAGCTAGAGTAATAAAGAAGAAAAGAGAGAAGAATCAAATAGACACAATAAAAAATGATAAAGGGAATATCACCACTGACAACACAGAAATACAAACAACCATCAGAGAATACTATAAACACCTCTATGCACATAAACTAGAAAATCTAGAAGAAATGGATAAATTCCTTGACACACACACCCTTCCAAGACTAAACCAGGAAGAAGTTGAATCCGTGAATAAACCAATTCAGGTACTGAAACTGAGTCAGTAATAAACAGCCTCTCAGCCAAAAAAAAAAAAAAAAAAAAAAAAAAGCCCAGGACAAGGTGGATTTACAGCTGAATTCTACCAGAAGTACAAAAAGGAGCTGATACCCTTTCTTCTGAAACTATTCAAAGCAATTGAAAAGGAGGAACTCATTCCTAACTCATTCTATGAAGCCAGCGTTATCTTGATACCAAAATCTGGCCGAGATACAACAACAAAAAAACTTCAGGCCAATATCCCTAATGAATGTCGATGCAAAAATTTTCAATAAAATACTGGCAATCCAAATCTAGCAGCACATAAAGAGCTATTTATGACAAACCCACAGCCAGTATCATACTGAATGGGCAAAAGCTGGAAGCATTCCCCTTGAAAACCAGCACAAGACAAAGATGCCTTCTCTCACCACTCTTATAGAGCATACTATTTGAAGTTCTGGCCAGGGCAATCAGGCAAGAGAACGAAATAAAGAGTATTCAGATAGAAAGAGAGGAAGTAAAATTGTCTTTGTTTGCAGATGACATAATTGTATATCTGGAAAACTCCATTGTCTCAACCCAAAAACTTCTTCAGCTGATAAGCAACTTCAGCAAAGTCCATACAAAATCAGTGTGCAGAAGTCACAGACATTCTGATACACCAAAAACAGACAAGCAGAGAGCCAAATAATGAAGGAACTTCCATTCACAATTGCTACAGAAAGAATAAAATACCTAAGAATACAGCTAACAAAGGAAGTGAAGAACTTCTTCAAGGAGAACTATAAACCACTGCTCAAGGAAACCAGAGAGGACACAAACAAATGGAAAAATATTCCATGCTTATGGATAGGAAGAATCAATATTGTGAAAATGACCACGTTGCCCAAAGTAATTTATAGATTTAATGCTATTCCCATTAAACTACCATTGACAGTCTTCATAGAATTAGAAAAAACTATTTTAAAATTCATATGGAATCAAAAAAGGGCTGTATAGCCAAGACAATCCTAAGTGAAAAGGACAAAGCTAGAGACATCACACTGCCAGGCTTCAATATATACTGTAAGGCTACAGTAACCAAAACGCATGGTACTGGTACAAAAACAGACACATAGACCAATGAAACAGAATAGAGAACTCAGAAATAAGACTGCACATGTACAACCATCTGATCTTTGATAAACCTGACAAAAACAAGCAATGGGGGAGAGGATTTCCTATGTAATAAGTGGTGCTGAGAGAATAGGCTATCCACATGCAGAAAATGGAAACTGGACCCCTTCCTCACACCTTATACAAAAATTAACTCAAGATGGATTAAAGACTTAAACGTAAAATTCAAAACTGTAAAAACCCTAGAAGAAAATCTCGGCAATACCATTCAGGACATAGGCATGGGCAAAGATTTCATGATAAAATCTCCAAAAACAATTGCAACAAAAGCAAAAATTTTCAAGTGAGACCTGATTAAACTAAAGAACCTCTGTGCAGCCAAAGAAACTATCATCAGAGCAAACAGGCAACCCACAGAGTGTGAGAAAATTTTTGCAATATATCCATCTGACAAAGGTCTAATATCCAGAATCTACAAGGAAAAACTTCACAAGAAAAAAAAAAACATTAAAAAGTGGGCAAAGGACATAAACAGACACTTCTCAAAAGAAGACGTTCATGCAGCCAACAGAAATATGGAAAATAGCTCAACATCACTGATCATTAGAGAAATGCAAATCAAAACCACAATGAGATACCATCTCATGCCAGTCATAATGGTGATTATTAAAAAGTGAAAAAACAACAGATGCTGGTGAGGTTGCAGAGAAATAGGAATGCTTTTACACTGTTGGTGGGAGTGTAAAGTAGTTCAACCACTGTGGAAGAAGGTGTGGCAATTCCTCAAAGATCTAGAACCAGAAATATCATTTGACCTAGCAATCCCGTTACTGGGTACATACCCAAAGAAACATAAATCATTCTATTAGAAAGATAGATGCATGCATATGTTTATTGCAGCACTACTCAAAATAGCAAAGACATGGAATCAACCCAAATGCCCATGAATAATAGTCTAGATAAAGAAGATGTGGTACATATACACCATGGAATACTATGCAGTCATTAAAAGGAACGAGATCATGTCCTTTGCAGGGACATGAATGAAGCTGGAAACCATTATCCTCAGCAAACTAACACAGGAATAGAAAACCAAACACCACATGTTCTTGCTTATAAGTGAGAACTGAACAATGAGAACACATGGACACAGGGAGGGGAACAACACACACTGGGGCCTGCTGGGGGTTGGTGTTGGGAGAAGGGAGAACATTAGGAAAAATAGCTAATGCATGCTGGGCTTAATGCCTAGGTGATGGGTTGAAGGGTGCAACAAACCACCATGGCACACATTTTCCTATGTAACAAACCTGCACATCCTGCACATGTACCCCAGAACTAAAAATAAAAACTAAAAGAAAAAAAAAAGGAAAAAATAACCCAACTAGTAAATTTAAAAGATTGCTACTTTTAAATACATCTACAAATAGAGGATCCACTAATTTTACATAATCTTGAAGAAAATGGACAAAGCCAACCATATACAATAAGGAATATGGACAAGACGCTAACACATAATGAGTATGTTACATAATTAAAAGTTAATACATTTTTGAAATATAGATATTTTTAAAATATGAGTGAAATGTGCTAGGAAAACATAAGTTCTTTAACATATTGCAAGAGTAACTAGATATCTAAACAACACAAATAATATGGATGAGCTTTTAAAATTTGTGAGTTATCCCTCCAAAGCAATTATCTTTTAGAAGCCAATAATAATCTGTATATGTGTATACTGACTTTTCCCGATCTCTCTCTCTGTCTCTTTCTCCCAGACCATGAGAAATTAATTGTACTATTTTTTTTCTTCACGTTGTTTTGTTTCCTAAAAGTATATGACTTAAAAGTAGTGTGTTCCTGTAATTTATTTTACAAACTGAAAAAAACTTTAAGTGTATAAAGAGGCATTGTTTATAATTAAAGCAGGAGTATGGGTGACAAAGAGGACAAGTGGCTACTCTAAAACAAACACACAACGGCTAAATTAGCCTAAAGGTACATTTTTGTACTTTTCCACAAAAAGATAAAGTAAATATAATGGTGGTCTTTTTATTCACTTTACCTCGGAGTTCTAAGACTGACATCATTTTTGCTATCTTGTGTTGAGAATATCATTTCCAGGCAAAATATCTCAATGATACCTTTAAATATTTCTCTTTGTTTTGATATTTGTTTGCTTTAGTTGCATTGTTATTAAAAGTTATGGGATTTTTGCTTTCGACTTAAAAGAACCTTTAAATAACTTTTGATTTAATCTGTTCTTTTCTTGAATAGTCAATTTGAATCCCCTTCTACTAGAAAGGGTAGTATGTTTAACAAAAAAATATTGTTAATATGCCTAAAATTCTACCTTCAGAGTCTGTATAGACCTTTAACTAGATATAAACCCAAGGGTTGCCCTTAGAATTCTGTGCTTAGTTCACTCTATAAAACCTTAACTGCAGTGTTCTTTGGACCTTTACTGTCATCTAAATAAAACTTTGCCCAATAGTTTTCCCAACTGTTATGTCTATTTTATAGGTGAAAGGCAACTGTAACTTTCAAGGAAGACAAAGTCCTTCAAGGAAGACATGCTGTCCTTACGTTGGAAATTTGTTTAAAATTCTCTCAATAAAGTTTTATAATTTTATCCAAAGAAGTCCTGCATGTCTTGCTATTATAAACCATATATTTTTCTGAAATTTTATACTGCAACTGATCTGATATACAAACGTGTACTTTTTGGATACTGATCATTCTGCAATTTTGCAGTTCCCCCATCTTTCTCAGGAGCATTCAGTGAAAGTATATTTGGAAGAACTTGCAAGAGGGCACAACAGTCCTTGTGTCTGTGGCTCTCAAGAGTTCTATACCATCATGGTAGGCCACACTAGGCCCTTATCAGCTTGTTAAAAGTGTTAACTGAAGTCTACTCATCCACAGTGTGTCCTCCTCCCATGCTCTGCCCTGTGGTGGGGGAGTCATCATTCTTGTTTTGAAAATTCTTACAGGTACTTTTCTTTCCTTAGATTTCAGGCTAGCAAGTATCTCTGAAAACTAAGCTTTCTGATTAGTTCAAGAAAAGTTATGATTTTTAGCTTTTTCTTTCTGTTTGTGTGGGAGTAATGCTCTTTCCAGTTTTTCAGTCTTATGCAGAAGCCAGAATTCGTCTAAATTCTTTAAGTCTGTTAAATGAATTTTAGAGTCAATTACATAAAAATCATTTCTATTTAGTAAAGGAAATCTGTCATATATCTAGGCACAACTCAAAACTGAACATTTGTGTTTAATTTATATTGCCCCCTTATCCTGCCTGATGAAAAATAGATGGTTGTAATTTAGAATAGTGAACTATGTCTTTCTTCCAAACTCAAATACAACTTAAATCTTAATTATATGCAAATAAGACCTGGAAACCTGTACTTCTTCCAAAAACCTTTAAAATTATGGTACCCTGTGAAATTTTTATCAAACTCTAGGGATTAATATGCTGGGGGAAATAACCCTGTTGATTTTTCACATTTACATGTACCATGTATGGGGAGGACTAAAGTATTCTATTTACATATTTGGATTTTTTTCCTCTCTATTGCTGTTACACTGACCAGTTTATCTAAGCAATGCCATTAACCCCTGATTTTACAACAATAGCACAAAATTCGACTTCGCAACTAGGGCATTCTTTTATTGTTGGTTTTTTCTTTTTCTTGAGACAGGGTCTCACTCTGTCATCCAGGTTGAGTGCAGTGGTGTAAACACAGGTCACTGCAGCCTTAACTTCCTAGGCTCACGTGATCATCCCACCTTAGCCTCCGAAGAAGCTGAGCCTACACACCCATGTCACCATACCTGGCTAATTTAAAAAGTGGGTTTTGTTTTTTTTTTTTCTGCAGAGATGGGGTCTTAACTATGTTGCCCAGGCTGGTCTCAAACTTCTGGCCTCCTGCCTTGGCCTCCCAAAGTGCTGGGATTACAGGCATGACCCACTCTGCCTAGCCTGGTGGATTCTTACATAGAGAAATTGCCTTGAAATACAAATTATTAACCATACAACCAAATTCATCATAAGAGTGTAGTTTTCCTTCCATAGATCTGATCCACTCTAGAAAATTGAACCAAGAGTCCTCTCATTCTCTGAAAATATTGAAACAATTGACTAGTTAAATTTATACAGGTTGAACAAACTTAATTTGAAAATGTGAAATCTGAAACACTCGAATCTGAAACTTTCTCAGTGCCAACATGATTCTCAAAGGAAATGCTCATTGGAGTATTTTGTATTTCAGATTTTTGGATTAGGGCTGCTCAACCAGTAAGTGTAAGTATTAGCTCGGTGCAAAAGTAATTGTGGTTTTTGCCATTACTTTTGATGACAAAAACAAAATAACAAAATTACAGTTTTTGCCATTACTTTTGCATCGACCTAATAAATGCACATATTCCAAAATCCAAAAAATCCAAAATCCCAACACTTCTGGTCCCAAGCATTTCAGATAAGGGATACTCAACCCGTACTGATTAAAACAAACAAACAAACAAACAAAACAGAACATGTTTAAATTGAAGCTAATCATATATTACATGGTGACTGGTCTGACATGCACACATTCCAGAGTTTCTCTGATTATCTCAGTAAGTGAATCATCAGTTTCTATGAAAACACTTCAGTTTCTTTATCTTTTTTCCATGGGGTTGGGACTTAGTTGGGAGGCATCATGCCCTCTCCTCCCTGCACAATTTTGGAGGAGCAATCTTCCTAGCCCAGTTAGGTCTCTGCATTTGACATTACCCATAGAAGATTTAAAGATCTTACTCTCTACCTATAAGGGAAATTCCTAACATGAAAAGAGAAACATTTCATACGCAAATTTTAAATCAAAATTCTGTTCTTGAAGAGACAATGTGTGTGTGTCTAACAATTGCTGAATGCAGTTTAAGGTCAGGAAAAGAGAAAGATTATGTTCAATTATGGAATTCTATTTTTAAAATTTATTTTTGTTTTTGAGACAAGGTCTCACTCTGTCGCCCAGACTGGAGTGCAGTGGTGAAATCATGGCTCACTGCAGCCTCAATCTCCTGGGCTCAGGTGATCCTCCCACCTCAGCCTACTGAGTAGCTAGGACTACAGGTGTGCACTACCATGCCAGGTTAATTTTTGTACTTTTTGTGGAGACAGAGTCTCACTGTGTTGCCCAGGCTGATCTCAAATTCCTGGGCTCAAGTGATCTGCCCACCTTGGCCTTACAAAGTGCTGGGATTACAGACATTAGCCATCGCACCCAGCCAGTTATGGAATTCTAGAAACATTAAGTCATACCCTGGCCTGACTTTTTATTCTCATATTCTCTCTCTCATTCTTTAATCTCCTTCTCTCTGTCTGTGTCTCTCAGGCCCATGTTGTCCTCACTCCAAGTGCTACTTCAAATTATCTGTCTACATCTACTACCTTAAGAACCACTCCCCCAGAATAAGAGGTTAAGATCTGTGAAAAAAAGTACTCCTTTGGAAGTCCTAGACTTCCTTAAATGACAGGAGAAGGACAACAGCGTCATAAGGCCACCTGGTTTTCAGGCCACTGGGAAAGAGCTTCTTAGAGAAACTGAATCCTAGTTTCCTCCCTCAGGCCTGAAGCAGACAGGGCTGGATGAAGAGAGGGTGGAGCTGTGGAAGGGGAGGTAGGCTTTTTTGGGTAACAAAAAATAAAGCTCTATTCTGAGGAGGAAGGGGGTTGAGCACTGAAATACAGGACATCCCAGCACATGAAAGTAGAAGCAGCATGGGAGTGACTTATCCCCAATAGGTGTGATTGGCTGGAACAAGTGCTTCTTGAGGAGGAAAGAAGAGTTTTCGGGCAATATGAGTGACTTCACAGAAAGGGGTTTCATTACAAAAAGTGGACCCTAAATATCCCAGCTCTAGGTCCTAGGGTTGGGACTAGAAGGATGGAAATGAAATGGGCTTCTCTGTGGGGCTGACTGGACAAGGATGGAAAGGAAATGTGCTTCTCTGTGGGGCTGACTGGTAAGTTTATTTTTATTATGGTAATAATATATTTATTACAGTGCATATTCATAAGAATAAATACCTTTTATTGTAAAGTTGCTTAAATGCTTACTGTTTTTGCATAAGCAATACAGGTACATGGTAAAAATGCCAGAAACATCTTCATGCCTAACTATAGGGAAATGCATACAGAGATTCTCTTCTTGTAGGGAGGAAATTGATAATAGAACAGCTCTTTGTTGTTACAAATAGAAGTAATATATTCATAGTCTAAAAGAAGAGAGAACTGAATAATTATCCCAAATTTTTATTATTTTCATTGCAAATGAATTATGTTTAAGTAAAATATGATCTCCAAAATCACAGGAGTAATTCGTGAGAGGACCATATATTGATGAACATCAGATCCACATTTCTAGCTCAGGCCTGTTTCCTAATCTACATGCTTCCTGGCCAACTGTGGGTCCCAGAGGCACTTGACAATCAACATGTCTGTAATGAAGTCATCTTCCTTCTACCCTGAAATCGTGCACTCCTTTAGTGTTGCCTAACAAGGTGAAAGCCACTGCTCTCTACTCATTTTACCCAAGCCAGAAATCTTTAACACTATATATTTATTTGAGACAATTACCCTAGCCACTCAACCTCAGGGTAGATTTTCCTGATATGTGCTAAACTGAGGCCACAGCAAACCTTTTATTATTATTATTTTACACTCAGGGCACATGTGCTTTTTTGTTACATGGGTATATTGCATACTGGTGAAGATTGGGCTTCTAGTGTACCTAGTACCCAAATCGTGAACATTGTCTCTCGTAGGTAGTTTTTCAACCCTCACTCCCCTCCCACTCTCCCACCTTTTGGAATCTCCAGTGTCTATTATTTCATCTTTATGATCATGTGTACCCATTGGCACACTTTATTTTGAAGAACACTTTCTCGGTTTGATGTCACTTTTTTTTGTATTGCCATCTTCTCCAACACCCATTCTGTCTTGCTGCTTCTGAATGTTCAGTGCTTAGCACAGTTTCTGACACACAGTTTTGGAAAAGGAAAAGACTGTATGGCAATTATGATTGGAATAACAAGGAAATATAAATATGAACATACTTTTTCAGTTTATGGAATAAAGGTGCAGTGAAAAACTACAACTAAAGGAAACAGAATTTTCAAACATATTTATTTATTTCAACTTTTATTTTAGATTCAGGGGGTACATGTGCAGTTTTGTTACCTGGGTATGTTGCATGATGCTGAAGTCTGGTGTACAAATGTTCTGCTACCCAGGTACTGAGCATAGTACCCAATAGTTAGTTTTTCAATTCTTGCCTCCCTCTTTTCCTCCCCCATCTAGTAGCCCCCAGTGTCTATTGTTGCCATCTTTATGGCCATGCAAACACAATATTTAGCTCCCACTTATAAATAAGAACATGCAGCATTTGGTTTTCTGTTCCTGAATTAATTCGCTGAGTATAATGGCCTTGAGCTGCATCCATGTTTCTGTAAAAGACATTATTTCATTCTTTTTTATGGCTGTGTAGCATTCCATGGTGTATATGTACTTTTTTTTTTTTTTTTTTTTGAGGCAGAGTCTCGCTTTGTCACCCAGGCTGGAGTGCAGTGGCGCTATCTCGGCTCACTGCAAACTCCGCCTCCCGGGTTCACACCATTCTTCTGCGTCAGCTTCCCGAGTAGCTGGGACTACAGGCACCTGCCATCACGCCCAGCTAATATTTTTTTGTATTTTTAGTAGAGCCAAGGTTTCACCGTGTTAGCCAGGATGGTCTCGATCTCCTGACCTCGTGATCTGCCCAGCTCGGCCTCCCAATATGTACCATATTTTTAAAATTCAATCCACCATTGATGGGTACCGAGGTTGATTCCATGTCTTTGCTATTGTGAATAGTGCTGCAACGATCATGCAAGTGCATGTCTTTTTGGTAGAACGATTTGTTTTCTTTTGGATACGTACCAAAGAATGGAATTGCTGGGTCAAATGGAAGTTCTAAGTCCTTTGAGAAATCTCCAAATTGCTTTCCACAGTAAGTGAACTAATTTTCACTCCCACTAGCAGTGTATAAGCATTTCCTTTTCTGGGAACATGTAATTTTTAATAGAACATATCAATGACTTTATTCAACTCAATTAATGGACATACCAGTAAGATGTTGACACAGGTTCAAAGAAGAAATTGAAGAACAGGAATTTATGTTGTCAGTCAGAAATATTCTTAAATGAACTTGTTAATAAATGCAAAACTGATTAATATCTTGAAAAACAATAAATTGCATTATTAAGGATTATCTTTTCTACATAATGTTCATTGCCGCTATAATTATTATAATTAATTATACCAGATAAAATTTATTTGCATTGAAATATATAGGAATCCTTTGTATTTCTCTCAGACCAGAATAATTTGCATTGCTATCAATTTTCTGCAAGTTAACCTCTACCTGTACAGTGCTGTAAAAGAGTAGCCAAACAAAAATCAATGATTGCATGCCCAGCACTACACTGATAAGAATATCCACATTTTGAATAATTTTTCATTAAAATCTCAGCTTTGTGCTTATAAATAACCTCTAAAGATTCACAAAATGACTTATTATGTTTTTCCCAGTTATTTACATAAGTGTAGCAGGGGTGCTTATTAATAACATAGAAATCTTTGAGTTTGTGTTTCAAATTCAGCTTCTAGCAATATCGAGCAATTCCTAATGCCCAATAATTAATTTCTGCCAGGAAGTTGTCCTACTGAATCTTGGAAAGAACTTTACAACTTCTTCTATTATATACTCTTCTATCTCAAGGAGAGAATATCAAACCCAAGAAATTAGCTTTACCATATTTCACCTGAAGCTCCTATAAATTCGAGGGTATTTCTCCCTTCTCAGGGTCCACCAAATTTGCTGTGGTTTGTAGCATGCCAAGAAGTGACCTTTCTTACCACTTCTGTGGATGGCACTGGTTTGTAGTCATTGGTTTGCATGTAAAGTCAATCTCTGTTCCTTAGTGGACTTGACATAAATGATTAAGAGACACTTTAGGCATTGCCCTGGTTGCATAATTGATTTGTTCAAGTATATCCTGGTTAAAAGGAGAACAGATTCTTATTTAATCCATATAAAAAGCTATGTTGCCATGAAAAGTAAGAAAACTCAGTTATAAATAATTGTTTCTGAATTCTAATAGTTCAGTGAGAAGGCGATATCATTTTAAAATGTTTTATTTCAATTTACAAAAGCACAGTCAAATAAATTGTGAGTTAGAGATAGATTGATAAAGAATATAAGGGACTTCTTCATATATGCATCAGAAAATAACAATTTTCTTTAAACAACATCAACATGTTTCCAATAAATAGCCACAATTAACTTTCCCTCATTATTTCATTCATGCTGTCTTAGTCTGTTTGTGTTGCTATAACAGAATACCTGAGACTGGGCAATTTATAAAGAGCATAAATTTATTTCTCACAGTTCTGGAGGCTGAGTACTCCAAAATCAAGGTGCTGGCATCTGGTGAGGGTCTTCTTGCTACATCCTTATATGGCAGAAGGAGGAAGGGCAAAAGAGAACTTTTTAAATTGATATATAATAGTTGTACATATTTTGTCAAGCCCTTTTTTATTGATATATAATAGTTGTACATATTTTGGGGGTACATGTGATATTTTGATACATGCATACAATATGTAATGATTAAATCAGGGTAATTGGGTTATCACCTCAAATATTCATCTTTCCTTTGTGTTGAGAACAGTCCAGCTCTTCTCTTCTGGCTATTTTAAACATAAAATAAATTACTGTGAACTCTAGTCCCCCTTTTGTACTATCAAAAACTACAACTTATTCCCTCTATCTAACTGGGTATTTGTACCCATTAACCAACTTCTCTTCTCCACCCACTCTTCTCAGCCTTGAGTAATGACCATTCTACTCTCTACCTCAATGAGATCCACTTTTTTAGCTCTCACATATTTGTGAGAACATGTGAAAATTGCCTTTCTGTGTGTGACTTATTTCACTTAGCATAATGTCCTCCAGTTCCATCCATATTGCTGCAAAAAACTCAGGATTTTATTTTTCTCATGGCTGAATACTATTCTGTTGTGTGTATACACTGTATTTTCTTTATCCATTCATCCATTGATGGACATTTAGGTTGATTCCATATCTTTGCTATTGTGAGTAATGCTGCAGTAGGTATGAGAGTGCAGATATCCCTTCGACATAATTATCTCCTTTCTTTTGGATATATACCCAGCAGTGGTATTTCTGGATCATATGGTAGATCTATTTTTCATTTTTTGAGGAACCTCCATACTACCCCATTTGTCTATTTTTGCTTTTGTTGCCTGTGTATTTGAGGTCCCACACAAAAAATCTTTGCTGAGACCAATGTCCTAGAGTATTTCCCCAACATTTTCTTCTACTAGTTCCATAGTTTCAGGTCTTACATTTAAGTCTTTAATCTGTTTTGAGTTGATTTTTTTATATGGTGAAAGATTGGGACCTAGTTTCATCTTCATATGGATATCCAGTTTTCCCAGCACCATTTATTTAAGAGAGTATTCTTTCCCCAATATATGTTCTTGGAACTGTTTTAGAAAATGGGTTGGCTGTAAGTTCTCTGGGTTCGTTCCATTGGTCTATGTGTCTGTTTTTATGCCAGTACCATGCTTATTTGTTTACTATATCTTTGTAGTGTATTTGAAGTCAAGTAGTGTGATACCTCTAGCTTTGTTCTTTTTGCTCAGGATTGCTTTAGCTATTTGCAATCTTTGATTAAATTGCTTACTAGGGTTTTAATATTTTTAGCTGTTGTAAATGGGATTGTTTTAATTATTTCTGTTTTAGATTGACTGCTGTTAGAGTACAAGAATGCTACTGTTTGTTTCATATTCATTTTGTATCCTACTACTTTACTAAATTCATTTATCAGTCAGTTATAAGAGGTTTTTGGTGAAGTCTGTAGGTTTTTCTAAATGTAAGATCATGTCATCTGCGAATAAGGATAATTTGACTTCCTTCTTTCCAACTTGGGTGCCCTTTCCTTCTTTTGCCTAATTGTTCTGGCTAGGACTTCCAGAACTATGTTGAATAAATGATGAAAGTGGAAACCCTTGTCTTGTTTCAGATTTTAGTGGAAAGCCTTTCAGTTATTCCCAGTTCAGTATGATATTAGCTGTGGATTTGTCATATATGGCCTGTATTGTTTTGAGGTATGTTCCTTATACACCCAGCTTGTTGACTTTTTATCCCTTCATGAAGGGATGTTGAATTTTATTGAATGCTTTTTCAGTATCTATTGAAATAACCATGTGGTTTTTGGCTTTGATTCTTTTGATATGATGTATCACATTTATTGATTTGTGTTTGCTGAATCCTTCTAACATTCATGGGATGAATCCAACTTGATCATGGCGAATGGTCTTTTAAATTTATTGTTGTTAAATTCAGTTTGCTAGTTTTTTTTGAGGATTATTGCATCTATGTTTATCAGGAATATTGGCCTGTAGTTTTCCTATTTTTTGGTGGCTGTCTGGTTTTGATATGAGGGTAAAGCTGGCCTTGTAAAATTAGTTTGAAAGTATTTTTTCTGCAATTTTTTGGAATATTTTGAATAGGATTGGTATTAGTTCTTAAATTTTTGGTAAAATTCAGCAGTGATTGCTTCAGGGGTAACTTTTTATTGCTGCTTCTAGCTGGTTATTCATTATTGGTCTGTTAAGGTTTTCTGTTTCTTCATGTTTCAATATGGTAGGTTGTATATGTTCAGGAATATATCCATTTCTTCTTGGTTTTCCAATTTGTTGGTGTATTAGTCCTTTCTCATGCTGCTATAAGGACATATCTGAGACTGGGTAATTTATAAAGGAAAGAGGTTTAATTGACTCACAGTTTCACATGGCTGGTGGTGCCTCACAATCATGGTGGAAGGCAAATGAAGAGCAAAGTCAAGTCTTACATGGTGACAGGCAAGAGAGCATGTACAGGGGAACACCCCTTTATAAAACCATCAAATCTCATGAGACTTATTCAGTATCATGAGAACATCATGAGAAAGGCCCTCCCCCATGATTCAATTACCTCCCACTGGGTCCCTCCCGTGACATGTGGGGATTATGGGAGCTAAAATTTGAAATGAGATTTGGGTGGAGACACAGCCAAACCATATCAGTTGGTGTATATTTGTTCATAATAGTCTCTAATGATTCTTTGGGTTTCTGTGGTATCAGTTGTAATGTTTTTGTATTTGTCTCAGATTTTCTTTGAGTCTTCTCTTTCTTAATCTAGCTAATGTTTTGTCAATTTTTTTATCCTCTTCAAAAAACCAACTTTTCATCTTACTCATCTTTTGTATTTTTTAGTCTCAATTTCATTTATATCTATTCTGTTCTTTATTATTTATTGTTTTCTACAAATTTTGGGTTTAATTTGTTCTTGTCTAGTTGCTTGAACTGTTTCATTAGGTTGTTTATTTGAAGACTTTCCACTTTCTTTGATGTAAGTGTTTGTTGCTATAAACTTCCCACTTACTACTGCTTTTGCTATATCTCATATGTTTGACATGTTGTGATGACATTTTTATTTGTTTGAAGAATTTTAAAATTTTTCTTCTTAATTGTTTCATTAGCCCATTGGTCATTCAGGAGCATGTTGTTTAATTTTTGTGTATTTATACAGTTAGTTTCTGAAGTTCTTGAGTTCCAGTTTTATTCCATTGTGGTCAGAAAAGATACTTGATATTATTTCATTTTTTAAAATTTGTTGAGACTTGTTGATAAGGGCATTTAGTCTCATCTGCAAAGAAGCCCTCATGGCTTAACCACCTCTTAAAAGCTCCATCTTTAAATACTATCACGTTGGCAACATCTGGATTTTAAAGGGAGCACATTCAAACCATAAGACATATTTATGTATTTAATTCATGTTCTGCTGGATGTTGGGTCATGACTCAATTGGTTTGGGCTGCTGCAATAAAATATCATAAACTAGGTGGCTTATAAATGACAAATACTTATTCATCACAGTTCTGGAGGCTAGGAAGTGCTGGCTCAATATGTCAGCAAAATCAGTCTCTGATGGGGATTCATTTCTTGATTCATAGACAGTCTCTTCTCACTGTGTCCTCACATTATGGAAGGTGGCAAGGCAGCTTTCTGTGGAGCTGTTTATAAGGAGACTAATTGTGTTCATGAGGTTTCTACCCTCATGGCATAATCACATTCCAAAGGACCCACTTCCTAGTACCCTCACTTTGGTGATTAGCTTTCAACATATAAATTTTGGATAGACACAAATCTTCAGAACAAAGCAGTTCAACAGTCTCCTTCCATGTAGCCATATGCTTCCAGCCAAAAGTGATCCTGGCAAAAATACCAAGGCCAAAGGGTACAGTCTGAAAATTGCTTAAGTGATATCAGCTAGGAGTTTCTAACCAAGAATCTATTCTTTGAAGCATCAGTACTTTATAGTAACTGCTAACATTCTTTCAAGATTTCTAAAATTTAATTTAATTTTTTAAATGGACAAATATTTCTTAGCTCTCTATTCTGTTCCGTTGGTTTATGTGTCTGTTCTTGTACCAGTACCATGCTGTTTTGGTTACTGTCACCTTGTAGTATAGTTTGAAGTTGCATAGTGTGATGCCTCCAGCTTTGTTCTTTTTGCTTAGGTTTGTCTTGGCTATGTGGGCTATTTTCGGGTTCCATATGAATTTTAAAATAGTTTTTTTTCCCTAATTCTGTGAAGAATGTCAATGGTAGCTTAATGCGAATTGCATCGAATCTATAAATTACTTTGGGCAGTATGGCCATTTTCATGATATTGATTCTTCCTATCTGTGAGCATGGAATGTTTTTCCATTTGTTTGTGTCCTCTCTGATTTCCTTGAGCAGTGGTTTGTAGTTCTCCTTGAAGAAGTTCTCCACTTCCCTTGTTAGCTGTATTCCTAGGGATTTTACTCTTTTTGTAGCAATTGTGAATGGGAGTTCCTTCATTATTTGGCTCTCTGCTTGTCTGTTGTTGGTGTATAAGAATGCTAGCTATTTTCGCATATTGATTTTGTATCCTGGGACTTTGCTGAAGTTGCTTATCAGCTGAAGAAGCTTTTGGGCCGAGACGATGGGGTTCTCTAGATACAGGATCATGTCATCTGCAAACAGAGATAATTTGACTTCTTCTCTTCTTACTTGAATGCCCTTTGTTTCCTTCTCTTGCCTGATTTCCCTGGCCAGAACTTCGAATACCATGTTGTATAGGAGTGGTGATAGAGGGCATCCTTGTCTTGTGCTGGTTTTCAAAGGGAATGTTTCCAGCTTTTGTCCATTCAGTATGATGTTGGCTTTAGGTTTGTCGTATGTGGCTCTTATTATTTTGAGGTATGTTTTTTCAATACTTAGATTATTGAGAGTTTTTAACGTGAAGGGATGTTGAATTTTATCAAAAGCCTTTTTGGCATCTATTGAGATAATCATATGGTTTTTGTCGTTGATTCCGTTTGTGATGAATTACATTTATTGATTTGCATATGTTGAATCAGCCTTGCATCCTGGGACATTTTAGCAATGTCTGGAAATATTTTTGTTTGTCACACTGAGGAGATGTTGTTACTAGACTCTAGTGGATAGAGGCCATGAATGCTACTAAAAATCCAACCATGCACAGGAGAGCCCCTCTCCCCACAGCAAAGAATTATCCACCTCAAAATGTCAACAGCACCAAAATGTCAACAGTACTCAAAATATTAAGTAACTCTGTAAGTAATGGGTAACAAAATAAATATGTAAATTGCAATAGCTTTCATATACACTGAAGATAACCAGCCAGAGGATGTGATAGTAGAGAAAATTCTATTTTTATCAGCAAAATAATATATAGGAATAAACATAACAAGTGAATAAAACTTTAAAACACTTTGTTAGTAGCTAGATTTAATCATTTCACATTATAAGTATATATCAAGACTTCACATTGTACCCCATAAATATATACAATTATTATTTCTAAATTAAAAATTTAAAAAACACTTGTGAAAGAAAAGTAAACTTAAACAAATGAAATGTTACTAATTGATCTTGCATCAGACAACTCAACATCACAGACTTTATTTTTCTTGAAGTTAATTTATTAATTTAATGTGATCTGGGATAATCTCCTTATTTTAAGACCCTTAATTTAGTCAAACCTGCAACATCTCTTTTGTGCTTGTAAGGTAACACTCAGGCTTCATTGATTAGGACATAGAAACCTTGAGGGGCCATTATTCAGCCTACTACACAGGTGAACTTCCTTTTTGAAATCACTTTTGGTTTGTGTATTACCTGACAAGATATTCTCATGTTTTTTCTTCTACCATACTGGTCGTTCTTTCTTAAGTGTTTTTACTAGTTTCCTCTCCTCCAGCTAACAAATGGGTTTGAGGCTCTAGCTATATTATCTCTGAGTGGTTTCATCCAGTCCATAATATAGCGTCTTTATCGTGAGACCTCCCAAATTGAATTATCATGCACCAACCCCTTCCCTGATACCTAGACTTTTATCTGACCTCTCTCTGGATAGTAAAAGGACAAACTCGACATTTCCCAAACAAAACTCCTGGTTTTATTATATTTTATTAGTTTTTTTATTGCAACCCTTTAGCAAGTCTTTTTGATTTCATCTAAAAAACAGAACCCTTAATCCAGCCCTTTCTCTTCTTATATACTTCTACCAAGTTAAAATACAAACTCTCTAATCATCACTTCTATTAGCTACTAAGTTTACCTCTTTATTTATTTTCTTATTTGAGTTATCTTTCCTTTAAAATCTATTCTACACAAGGCTGTAAAATTATAAACTTAATCTTACTAGAATGTAAATCAGATAATGTCTGTATTCTGAGAAAAAATCTCCAAAACTTCACATTGCACTTGTGTGGGGAAAAGGAAGAAAGATCAGACTGTTACTGTGTCTATATAGAAAGAAGTAGACATAAGAGACTCCATTTTGTTCTGTATTTGAGATGCTGTTAATCTGTGACCCTACCCCCAACCTTGTCCTTGCAAGAGACATGTGCTATGGTGACTCAAGGTTTAAAGGATTTTGGGCTGTGCAGGGTGTGCTTTGTTAAACAAGTGCCTGAAGGCAGCTTGCTGGTTAAAAGTCATCACCATTCTCTTAATCTCAAGTACCCAGGGACATGCACACTGCCAAAGGTCGCAGGGACCTCTGCCTAGGAAAGCTAGGTATTGTTCAAGGTTTCTCCCCATGTGATAGTCTGAAATATGGCCTGGTGGGAAGGGAAAGATCATCCCTCAGCCTGACACCCGTGAAGGGTCTGTGCTGAGGAGGACTAGTACAAGAGGAAAAGAAGGCCTCTTGGCGGTTGTTGACAGTTGAGATAGAGAAAAGCATCTGTCTCCTGCCCGTCCTTGGGCAATGGAACATCTCGGTATAAAACCCGATTGTATGTTCTGTTTACTGAGAAAGGAGAAAACCGCCTTAGGGCGAAAGGCGGGACTTGCTAGCGCAATGCTGCTCTTTATGCACTAAAAAGGTTTATGGAGATGTTTACATATGCATATCAAGGCACAGCACTTTTCCTTAAACTTATTCATGTCACAGAGAACTTTATTCATATGTCTTCCTGCTGACTTTCTCCCTATAATGATCCTATTATCCTGCCACTTCCTTTTCTTTAAGATGGTAAAGATAATTATCAATAAATACTAAGGGAACTCAGAGACCGGTGCCGGCGTGGGTCCTCTGTATGCTGAGCGCCGGTCCCCTGGGCCCACTTTTTCTTTCTCTATACTTTGTCTCTGTGCCTCATTTCTTTTCTCAAGTCTCTTGTTCCACCTAACGAGAAACGCCCACAGGTGTGAAGGGGTAGGCCACCCCTTTACACTTGTAATAAGATTCATTGTTATTTTGGCCTATAAAACCATTCAAAATTAGGACCTAGCCTAGCTTTCCAAATTCATTTTCTTATTACCCTCACATCACTCATTATGATCAAGCAACATTGGAATTTTTCTTTTCCTTTAATACATCGTGCTCATTTGCTACTTTAGGTATTTGCACTTTTTGTTTTCTTTTTATGAGCTGGTTTTCCCCCAGATCTTTTCACACCTGATACCTTTTCACATTTCAAGTTTTAGCTCAACCGTCACTTCATAAAGAAAATCCTTTTCTGGCTGCTCATTCTAAAGTAAAGTGTGCCTGAGGTAGTTTTTATTGCAGTTCACATAATATTTTATTTTTTTCTCACGTCAAGGCATACAACCTTACTGCACATCTTTGTTCCTTGCAGTTTGGTGGGACCATGTGACCAATTGTGAAGTGATGACACTTCCAACATAGAACACTAAATTGCTGATGTGAGTCCTTATAGATATCTCTCTTTTGCTCTGCTATGAGATAGGTACCCTTAGGGATTGTAGCTTTTGTAACATTGACTACAGAGCCCTATTGTTGCCCTGGGATGGATAAACATTAGCAATAGTAAATAAATCTTCATGATTTTGAGGATCTCATATCTGGGAGTTGTTTCCTATTACAGCTTAACTTTAACTACCCTGATAATACAATACCCTTCATGCAGTTAGCCTCTACTTTATCACATTTATTATTGTCTTCAAAGCATTTATTCTAATGTGAAATAACTCAACTCATTTGTTCTTTAACTTTTGTCTTGTTTAGCAAGTCAAATGAAATGTGGGATAAGTGATGGTTTTGCTTCATTTTTTAATGTTTCATTTTATTTAAAATTGGTGAAATCTGGGAAGCCTGCATGGGGTTGCTGAGCACTAAGACTCATTCCTGGCCCTGAGTGGCTCCTAGGGAATGGGTAAGTTAAATAGGCATGGAGTGGCCCACGCTCACTATGAACCTCTGAAACCATAGCTGCAGGAGACCCTATGGTTCCCATGGGCATTGGAACTGGCAGGGAGAGCTGTTTGGAGAGTTGGCAGGGACAGAACGCCAGAAGGTTTGGTGTGGGAATGGCTGCAGTGGAGCACAGCCAGGGATGCCCACTCCAAGGCCTGCCATGGCTTTTGTTGACTATTGAACCTGAACAGAACAGGGCTATCTTGCCTGTGGGACAGGGCCAATCCAATCTGAACATCCCCCTGTCAGGGTCTTTGTTGGACCGCATTCATTAGCAGTGCAGCTCCAGATACCCAACCCAGGTGCTTCTCAGGGGCTACTACCATAGCTCCTTCACTGGCAGACCCTGCCTGTCAGAGAGCTTCTGCAAATGGGCTCCTGCTGGCATGTGCCCACCCACTGCCTACCCCAACCGCTTTGCCAGCCTTCACTTGCCTGCAGCCTTCCCGCATTGGTTTGCTGGTGCAGGCACATGGGCCTCACTGGTCACTGCCACCAGCATATGTGGACCTTGCTGAGGCCACACTGCTCAGGCTGGTCCACATGTGCATACCCTGCTGCCCTGCCACCACTAGCATGTTCTACACACATACACCATCATGCTGCTGCCATTGGGGCACGTGCATGAGTGAGGATCCTGCTGCCACCACTCTGATGAAGAACTTTTGCCAGCACTCCCCACTGGAATGTTTTTGCCAGCAGATGAGAAACACCTTGGTCTCTCCAGCACAGCAGGTGGTCAATCTTGAAGGACCAGAGAACAAAGCAACTGGCTTGGTCCCAACCCCCCAGAGTTAGAGCATGAATCCCAGGAGTGCAGAGCTGAACCTTGGCCACCTGAAATGAAACCAGGCAACTGAACCCAACTTATACCACAGTCATACCCTCTAGGGCATCAAATAATATAAAAATATAAATATAAAGAATTTATAAGAATATAAAACCATATGCAAAGGACAGTAAGTTCAAAGATTAAAGGAACAACAACCTGCAAAGCTGAGAAAGAACCAGCTCAAGAACTCTGGCAACTCAAAAAGCCCAAGTGTCTTATCTAGAAATGACTGCACTAGCTCCCGAGCAGTGGTCCTTAACCAGACTGAAATGGCAGGAATGATAGACAAATAATTCAGAATTCACATGGCAATGAAAATTATCAAAATCCAAGGGAAAGTTGAAACTTAATCCAAGGGAATGTGAGGAATCCAGTAAAATGATGCAAGAGATGAAAGATGAAATAGCCATTTTTAAGAAAGAACCAAACTAATCTGAAACTCAGTACAAGGATTACATAATCCAATCAGAAGTATTAACAGAAGAATAGACCAAACTGACAAAAGAATTTTAGAGCTTGAAAATCAGTGCCTCTAAACAACACAGTCAGACAAAAATAAAGAAAAAGAAATAAAAAAGAATGAACAAGACCTTCGAGAAATATGGGATCATGTAGAGACCAAACCTAAAACACATTGGAGTCCCTGAAAGAGAGGGAGAGAGAGCAAGCAACTTGAACAACATTTTTGAGAACATTGCTCCTGATAATTGTCCCAACTTTGTTAGAAAGATTGACATTCAAATTCAGGAAATTTAGAGAACCCCTACAAGGTACTCTGCACTCCAGCCTGGGCGACAGAGCGAGACTCCATCTAAAAAAAAAAAAGAAAAAAGTAAGAACCAACTGTATGCTGTCATCAGAAATCTGACATTCATAAGTTCAAAGTAAAGGTATGGAGAAAGATCTATCAAGTAAACAAAAACCAAAAAAGATCAAGTGTTGCTCTTCTCATTTCAGACAAAATAGACTTTAGACCAACAAATATCAAAAAAGACAAGGTCATTACATAATGGTAAAAAGTTCAATTCAACAAGAAGATGTAACTATCCTAAATATATAGGCACTCAACACAAGAGCACCCAGATTCATAAAACAATTTATTACAAACCTATGAAGAGATTTAGATAACCACACAATAACAGTGGAAGACATCAACACTCCACTGACAGTATTAGATCATGAAGGCAGAAAACTAACAAAGATATTTGGGACCCAAACTGAACACTTGACCAAATGGACCTAACAGACATCTACAGTATGCTCCACCCTGAGACAACAGCATATACACTCTTATCATCTGCACATGGCACAGTCTCTAAAATTGACCACACAATCAGCCATAAGACAATTCTCAGCAAATTCACAAAAACCAAAATCATACCAACCACACTCTTTGACTACCGTGCTATAAAAATGGAAATAATACTAAGGAGATTACTGAAACTCATATAATTACATGGAGGTTAAACAACCTGTTCCTGAATGACTTTTGGGTAAACAATGAAAGTAAGATAGAAATCAAGAAATTCTTTGAACCTAATATACAATATACATTCTTTGAAACAAAGATACAAAATACCAGAATCTCTGGGACATAGCTAAAGCAGTGTTAAGAGGAAAAATTATAGTGATAAATGCCACCATCAAAAAGTTAGAAAAATCTCAAATTAACACACGAATATTACACTTAGAGAAACTAGAAAAATAAGAGAAAACAAACACCAAAGCTAGCAGCAGAAAAAAATAACCAAAATTAGAGCTGAACAGAATAAAATTGAGGTGCAAAAGATCAGTGAAACCAAATGTTGGTTCCTTGAAAGAATAGATAAGATAGACTCCTAGTTAGACTAATAAAGAAAAAAAGAGAGAGAATCCAAATAAACACAATCAGGAATGACAAGGGGGACATTACCACCATACCACAGAAATAAAAAATATTCTCAGAAGTTCTTACAAATACTTGTATGCACATAAACTAGAAAACCTAGAAGACATGGATAAATTCCTGGAAACTTACAACCTTCCAAGAATGAACCAGGAAGAAATTGAAAGCATAAACAGACCAATAATGAGTTCTGAAATTGAATCAGTAATAAAAAACCTACCAACTAGTAGAGGGCCTGAACCAGCTGAATTCATAGCCAAAATTTACCAGACATATAAATAAGAGCTGGTACCAATTCTACTGAAATTTTTCCAAAACTTGAGGAAGAGTGAATCCTCCTTATCTCATTCCATGAGGACAATGTCATTCTGAGATCAAAATCTGGCAGGGATACAAGAAAGAAAAACTTCAGGCCAACGTCTCTGATGAACATAGATGCAAAAATCCTCAACAAAATACTAGCACACCAAATCCAGAAGCATATGGAAAAGCTAGTCCCTCATGATCAAGCAGGCATTATTTCTGGGATGCAGGGTTGGTTCAACATACACAAATCAATAAATGTGATTCATCACATAAACAGAACAGAAAACAAAAACTACGCGACCATCTCAATAGATGCAGAAAAGACTTGATAAAATTCAACATTCCTTCATGTTAAAAAACCTCAGCAAACTAGGCATTGGAAGAACATACCTCAAAATAATTAAGCCATCTGTGGGAAACCCTCAGCCAACATCATACTGAATGGGCAAAAGCTGGAAGTATTCCCCTTGAGGACCAGAACAATACAAGGATGCTCACTCTCACTATACCTATACAACATGGTACTTGAAGTCCTGCAAGAGTTATCAGTCAATAGAAAGAAATAAAAGGCATCCAAATAGGATGATAGGAAGTCAAACGATCTCTTTTTGCAGACCATATGATTCTATACCCAGGAAACCTCATAGTCTCTACCCAAAGACTCATATATTTGATAAATTTTGGCAAAATTTCAGGATACAAAGTCAATGTACAAAAAAATCAGTAGCACTTTTATACACCAATAACATCCAAGGTCAGGGTCAAATCAAGAACACAATCCCATTCACAAAGCCACAAAAATATAAAATACCTAGGAATACAGCTAACCAGGGAAGTGGAAGATCTCTACAAGAAGAATTACAAAACATTGCTCAAAGAAATCCCAGATGACAAGCAAATGGAAAACGTTCCATACTTGTGGATAAGAAGAATCAATATTGTTAAAATGGTCATATTGGCTAAAGCAATTTACAGGTTCACTGCCATTCCTATCAAAGTACTCATATCATTTTTCACAAAATTAGAGAAAAAAGGCCAGGCATGGTGGCTCACGCCTGTGATCCCAGCACTTTGGGAGACCGAGGCGGGCAGATCAAGAGGTCAAGAGTTTGAGACCATCCTGGCCAACATGGTGAAACCCTGTCTCTACTAAAACCACAAAAGTTATCTGGGTGTGGTGGCACATGCCTGTAGTCCCAGCTACTCGGGAGGCTGAGGCAGGAGAATTGCTTGAACCCAGGAGGTGGAGATTGCAGTGAGCCGAGATTGTGCCACTGCACTCCAGCCTGGCGGCAGAGCAAGATTCCTTCTCAAAAATAAATAAATTAATTAACTAACTAATTAATTAAATTTATATTTAAATTCTAATGATCCCATATTTTACATACTCCCTGAACTCCATCCCCAGATTCAGGTAAAATTGTGCCGATACTTATCTTAGAGGGTATTTGTACATCTTAGTTATGTGTGTACAGGGCCTGGTTTCTAGCTGTCCTTCAATAAGAATTCTCTGAGCAACTGCTATGTGCTTTGTTACTATTTTCAGTGCTGAGAATACAATAGAAAACACCATTCACAAATATCTAACCTCATAGAATTTTCCAGGAAATGTATAGCCCACTAGAGGGTAGTAGGTACTGCATAAGTCAGGAAGAATGATATGTGAAAAGAATTGCTACTGTATTCAAGTATATCAGGGAAGGCCTCCCTGAAAACATGATTATTGATCAGACCTGGAGGAAGTGAGGAAGCAGGCCATGCAATTACCTAGAGAAAGAATATTCCAGGCAGAAGGAACAGTAGGTGCCCTGATATGGTTTGGCTATATCTCCACCCAAATCTCATCTTGAATTGTAACTTCCATAATCCCTATGTGTTGTGGGAGGGACGTGGTGTGAGGTGATTGAATCATGGAGGCAGATTTTCCCGTGCTGTTCTCGTGATAGTAAAGAAGTCTCATGAGATCTGATGGTTTTGTAAAGGGCAGTTCCTGTGCACACACTCTCTTGCCTGCCACCATGTAAGATGTGCCCTTGCTCCTCCTTTGCCTCCCCACCATGATTGTATGGCCTCCCCAGCCATGTGCAACTATGAGTCCATTAAACCTCTTTTTCTTTATAAATTACCTAGTCTTGGGTATTTCTTCATAGCAGTATGAAAAGGGGCTAATACAGCAAATTGATACTGGTAGAGTAGAGTACTGCAATAAGCACACCCAAGAATGTGGAAGCAACTTTGAACTGGGTAATAGACAGGGGTTGGAACAATTTGGAGGGCTCAGAAGAAGATAGGAAAATGTGGGAAAGTTTGGAGCTTCCTAGAGACTTGGAGGGCTCAGAAGACAGGAAGATGTGGGAAACTTTTTTTTTTTTTTTGAGATGGAGTCTCGCTCTGTCGCCCAGACTGGAGTGTAGTGGCTGGATCTCAGCTCACTGCAAGCTCCGCCTCCCGGGTTTAGGCCATTCTCCTGCCTCAGCCTCCCGAGTAGCTGGGACTACAGGCGCCCACCACCACGCCCGGCTAGTTTTTTGTATTTTTTAGTAGAAACGGGGTTTCATCATGTTAGCCAGGATGGTCTCGATCTCCTGACCTCGTGATCCGCCCGTCTCGGCCTCCCAAAGTGCTGGGATTACAGGCTTGAGCCACCGCACCTGGCGAAACTTTGGAACTTCCTAGAGACATGTTGAATGGCTTTGACCAAGATGCTGGTAGTAATATGGACAATAAAATCCATGCCGCGGTGGCCTCAGATGGAGAGGAGGAACTTATTGGGAAGTGGAACAAAGGTGATTCTTGCTATGCTTAGCAAAGAGACTGGTGGCATTTTGCCCCTGCCCTAGATATCTGTGAAACTTTGAACTTGAGAGAAATGATTTAAGGTATCTGGCAGAAGAAATTTTTAAGGAGCAAAGCATTCAATAGGTGACTTGGCTGCTCTTAAAAGCATTCAATTTTATTCATTCACAAAGGGATGGTTTGGAGTTAAAACTTATGTTTAAAAGGGAAGCAGAGCATAAAAGTTCAGAAAATTTGCAGCCTGATGATGCAATAGAAAAGAAAAACTCATTTTATGAGAAGAAATTCAAGTGGGCTGCAGAAATTTGGAAAAGTAATGAGGAGCCAAATGTTAATTGTCAAGACTATGGGGAAAATGTCTCTGGGGCATGTCAGAGGTCTTCATGGCAGCCCCTTCCATCAGAAACCTGGAAGCCTAGGAGGAAAAAATGATTTCATGGGCTGAGCCCAGGGCCTTGCTGTTTGCTGCAGTCTTGGGACTTGGTGCCCTGTGTGTCAGCTGTGGCTAAAAGGAGCCAAAGTACAGCTCGGGATATTGCTTCAGAGGGTGCAAGCCCCAAGCCTTGGTGGCTTACACATGGTGTTAAGCTTTCAGGTGCACAGAAGTCAAGAATTGAGGTTTGGGGACCTCTGCCTAGATTTCAGAGGATTTATGGGAATGCTTGAATGTCCAGGTAGAGGTGTGCTACAGGGGCAGAGCCCTCATGGAGAACATCTGCTAGGGCAGTGTGGAAGGGAAATGTGGAGTGGGACCCCCCACCGAGTCCCCACTGGGGCACTGCCTAGTGGAGATGTGAGAGGAGGACCACCATCCTCCAGACCCCAGAATGGTAGATCCAACAACAACTTTTGCCATGCACCTGGAAAAGCTGCAGACACTCAATGCCAGCCCATTAAAGGAGCTGGAAAGGGAGCTGTACCCTGCAAAGCCACAGGTTCAGAGCTGCCCAAGTTTGTGGGAGCTCACCTCTTGCATCAGTGTGACCTGGATGTGAGACATGGAGTCAAAGGAGATCATTTTGGAGGTTTAAGATTGGACTGCCCCACTGTATTTGGGACTTGCATGGGGCCTGTAGCCTGTTCATTTTGGCCAATTTCTCCCACTTGAAATGGGTGTATTGACATAATGCCTATACTCCCATTGTTTCTACAAAGTAACTAACTTGCTTTTAATTTTACAGGCTCATAGGTGGAAGGGACTTGCTTGGTCTCAGGTAAGACTTTGAACTGTGGACTTTATAGCTAATGCTGAAATGAGTTAAGACTTTGAGGGGACTGTTGGGAAGCCATGACTGGTTTTGTAATATGAGGACATGAGATTTGGAAGGGGCCAGGGCTGAAATTACATGGTTTTGCTGTGTCTCCACCCAAATCTCATCTTGAACTGTAGCTCCCATAATCCCCATGTGTCATGGGAGGAACCCGGTAGGAGGTAATTAAATCATGGGGGTGGGTTTTCTCATGCTGTTCTCGTGATGGTGAATAAGTCTCATGACATCTGATGGCTTTATAAAAGGCAATTCCCTGGCACATGTTCTCTTGCCTGCCACCATGTAAGACATGCCTTTGTTCCTCCTTCACCTTCTGCCATGATTGTGCGGCCTCCCCAGCCATGTGGAATTGTGAGTTCATTAAACCTCTTTTTCTTTATAAATTACCCAGTCTCAGGTATTTCTTTATAGCAGTATAAAAATGGACTAATACACTCCTTGAGAAGAAAACTTGGTATGTTCCTGAAATATGACTCCTGTAATACTTGTAAAGCCTCATCATCCCAGGTTTTGGCACGTAGCATTCATTGAAAGCCACCTACTAGTAGTGACTCTATTTCTCCTACAACGTGTGAGAGAGGTGGGGTTATTTCCATTGTATAAATGAAAGACCTGAGACTCTGAAAATTTCTCTGAGCCTCTTTTCCTGTTCACATCTGGAACTCTTAAAGGAGGAACAAAGTCTTCATTATGAGAGACAAAGATTTGAGCATTACAGCTAGAGGGTGGACACCATGCACAATGGATGCCAGCTAACCAGCCAGTATAAATGAAAAGTTATAATAGAGTGACCATGACCATCATAACATTTCTACTTTTGGTGAAGGGAAGGACATTAGGAATGAGACAGGCATTGGGATATGGGAGAAAGGCAGAAAGGGGAAGCTGGGGACAGTGGAAAAAACAAAACAAAACAAAAACTGATTGGGAAGGGATCCAGTGGACATTTGCAATGCTGATAATAGTCCACTGCTCGATCTTGAAGTATAATTGTACACTTGTTCATGTGTCTTCCCAGTTCTGCCTTATTTTGCTCACATATTTTAAATTTCTGTGTTTGAATGTAGTATAGAAAAGTGTTAATCATAGTCGGCCTGATTCTGCTATCCTAGAAAAGGCCAGTTTTGCAAGGTTGGGCCTTGCCAGAAATCTAAGAACTTGGATTTTGAGAGTATTGTCATGATTTCTTAATTGATAAAGGTGGTTTACTGTGCCTCATCTATTTGTGTAAAAAATAGAATCAGTCCCCATTATCCATGGGCTCTACCTCCTTTGAATTCAACCAATGGCAGATTGAAAATATTTTTTAAAAAAGGATGGTTGCATCTGTATCAAACATGTACAAACATTTTTCTTGTTATTATTTCCTAAACAATACAGTATAACAATTTTTTACATAGTATTTACATTGGGTAGTATAAGTAATCTAGAAATGATTTAAAGTATATGAGAGAGGAGGGACTTCAAGATGGCTGAATAGAAGCATTTCTGGATCACCTCCCTCCTTCGCTTAGAAGAACCAAAATAGTGTATAGACAATCACATTTCAAATACATTATCCAATAGAGAACACTGAAATTCAACAGAAAAGTGAGTGACAGAAAGCAAGAAAAGAGAAGGAAGAGAGGCAGTCTGCTTGACTGAGTTTGGCTGGGAACTGGGAGTGACTTCCTTACATGGGGAAAAGGCAAGTGAGAGACATGTAGCGGCCCACATCCCCACCATCAAATCTGCAATCCTGATCACTTGAAGAGCCCTTCGATCCTCCAAGCCCTGAAATTAACATAAGGAGCTGGCAGAAGATGATGAGACAAAACTGCTCCAGGGAGGGAGCTCGCACTAAATCCCAAACCCTTTCTGACAACTAAATGGCTACTTTAGTTAGCATGGTGCCATTTAAAATCCCAGCCTTTAACAGAGTATGCCAGGACTGAGGCATTAGTGAAGCTTGGGCTGTTGTTGCTGGAGCTGGGGAGCAAGATGGAAACAGGCTCCCACGGCTGGGGCTGAGAAGTGAGCAAGGCATGGGCTGCAGCTGTCAGTGTTGGGAATTGAACACTACTAGTATTGAGACTGAGATGTGAAAGGGGTGCAAGTTGCCACTGGGACTTAGTTTCAAGCTGGGTGAGGGACTCCTGCAGCTAGGGCTGGGGTGAGACTTAGGTATGGGCTGCCACCGCCAGGATCAGGGGGTGAGCCTCGCTGGAGCTGGAGCTGGAGCATGAGAGTGACATGCATTTCCCACCTGCTAGCCCAGGCTGTGGCCACTGAGGTGAGCCCCACCCTGACCAGTGGCAAGGCCTCAGCTCAGTTGCTAACCACCCCTCTCCTGAGCATTCCACCTGGAGTCTTAGGATTATCTGTCCCTGCTAACCACAGCTGGTGCCTACTGTCACCATTGGAGAGCCTGAGTACAAGCCCACTCAGCCAGGTTTTACACACTCCCTCCAAGACCCCAGGCATATAACCTGGGGTCATGCAGATTGCCCAACCCAATCCATCAAATCGAACACTTGAACACTTTCCCAGGGGCCTAAGATTGAGCAAAAACTCCTGACCACTGCCACCACAGTTAGCTTCTGCCTGCAAGCACCATCTTCAGGCCTGGAGACTGACCCACCCAACCCATCGCAGCCACTGCCAACATCGATGCATACTGCTCCGGACCCAGAAAATCATCCCATCATTGCTAGTACCATTGTCCATGCCACACCAGTTGTCCAGGGGCTCAAGAACCCACCCAACCACCTGGTTCACCATTGCGACTACCAGTATGTAAGCAAGCCACCTGGACGCCCAAAAATTGGCCTGCTGGTAACCACCAACACTTATGCCAGTGTACATTGCCCTGGTGCACAAAGATAGGCACATTCAGCCCACTGCTGCCACTACTGGGGCCTGAGGACTTGCTCACCCGAGTGTCCGAGTCCCAAGCACAACTTCATCCCTGCCTCTACTAATAACTATACCTAACCCACCAAGTAAATCATAGTTACCACTAATGCTGTTTACAGCCAAAGAAATACATACGGAGACTACACCACTGCATACACCCAAAATCAAAGTCAAAATGCCCTACCCAATCAACACCATAAATACATCGTCAGGAAAACGTCTTCCCCTTCAAAAGTAAATTCAAAAATAGGAAGAAGCAACTGTTACACTAGATGTTCAGATATCAACATAAAGACACAAGAAACATGAAAGACCAAAGAAGTATGTTACTTTCAAAGGAACACAGTAATTCTCCCGCAATAGACCTTAATCAAAAAGAAAATCTCAAAATTCCAGATGAAGAATTCGAAATATTGATTTTAAAGAGGCTCAGTGAAATACAAGAGAATTCTGAAAAACAACACAAAGAATCAGAAAAACAATTCAAGATATGAATGACAAATTTACCAAAATGATAGCTATTTTTTAAAAAATCAAATAGGGGAAATCCTGGTACAGAAGAATTTATTGAAGAAAGTACAAAACATTTGAAAGCTTCAACAATATATTAGATCAAACAGAAGAGATAATCTCAGAACTTGAAGACAGGTATTTAAAAATAATCCAGTCAGAAAAAAACTAAAGAAAAAAAGAATTAAAAAATTAGCAAAACCTTCATGACATTTGAAATAACAACACAAATACTTACAGCCAACTGATCTTTGAAAAAGCATACAAAAACATAAAGTGGGGAAAGGACACCCTCTTCAACAAATGGTGCTGGGATAATAGGCAAGCCACATGTAGAAGAATGAAACTGGATCCACATCTCTCACCTTATACAAACATCAACTCAGGATGGATCAAAGACCTAAATCAAAGACCTGAAACCATAAAAAATCTAGAACGTAACATTGGAAAAACTCTTCTAGATATTGGCTTGGGCAAAATTTCATGACCAAGCACCCAAAAGCAAATGCAACAAAGACAAAAATAAATAAATGGGACCCAATTAAACTAAAAACCTTCTACACAACAAAAGAAATAATCAGCAGAGTACATAGACAATCCACAGAATGGGAGAAAATATTTGCAACCAACACATGTGACAATGGACTAACATCCAGAATCTACAAAGAACTCCAACAAATCAGCAAAACTCCCACAAATAGACCCATCAAAAAGAGGGCCAAGGGCATGAATAGACAATTCTCAAAAGAAGATATACAAATGGCCTTCAAACATGAAAAAATGCTCAACATGACTATCAGGGAAATGCAAATTAAAACCATAATGAGATACCACTCTACTCCTGCCAAAATGGCCATAATTTAAGAATAAAAAATAATAGGTGTTGGTGGGGATGTGGTGAAAATGGAACACTTTTACACTGCTGGTGGGAATATAAACCAGTACAACCACTATGGAAAACAGTGTGGCGATTCCTTAAAGAACTAAAAGTAGAACTACCATTTGATCCAGCAATCCCACTACTGGATATCTACCCAAAGGAAAAGAAGTCATTATATGAAAAAGACATTTGCATATGTATGTTTATAGCAGCACAATTTGTAATTGCAAAAATATGGAACAAACCTAAATGCCCGTCAATCAATGAGTGTATAAAGAAAATGTGGTATATATACACCATGGAATACTACTCAGCCATAAAAAGAAATGAAATAATGCCATTTGCTGAGCTTGGATGGAGTTGGAGGTCATTATCCTAAGTGAAGTAACTCAAGAGTGGAAAATCAAATATCATATGTTCTCACTTATAAGTTGGAGTTAAACTATGAGGATGCAAATGCATAAGAATGATGTAATGAACTTTGGGGAATCAGGGGAAAGAGTGAGAGGGGGATGAAGGATAAGAGAGTACACATTGGGCACAGTGTACACTGCTATGGTGAAGGGTGTATCAAAATCTCAGAAATCACCACTAAAGAATTTCTCCATGTAACCAAAACCCACCTGTTTCCCCAAAACTATGGAAATAAAAATTTAAAAAATACATATATCATAGCACAATGGATGCAAAAAAATAGCAACATCCATGTTTGGCAAAAATACTGATCATGCAAAATTTCAGTACATTGCTGATAGGAGTACAAGTTGTTTTAATCAATTATGGTAGTAGATTGGAATTATCTAGTTAAAAGGAAGAGGCACACAGCTATGAATTTTAAGTACATACCCCAGAGAAAAATGTGTACATATGCACCATAATGTATTCACAAGAACATTGATAAGAATGTTGTTCTTGTTAGCTAAAACTTATAAAATACAGAAATCCATCTACCCAAAGGAGGAAAACTGGGTGGTATGTACACTCTGTGGAATATTATAAGGTAGTGAAAATGCATACACGAAAACAAGCACCAATGTAGTTCAATTTCCAATCATGATGTTGAGTAAATGAAAGAAGATTATACAAAGTATGTGTACATGGTTATTTTGTTACATAAAGCTCAAAGGAAGGCAATATTTCTTATTTAGGGAAGCATATCTAGGAGAATTTTGTAAAGCCTGTGGTATCTATATTGAAATTACTTCTTTTCTAATATATTTAATATTGACAATGTCTGTCACTTCTTGTTTTGTCTGAAATTCTATATTTTGCTATGTTTTAATTGTATTATTTTTCTTTTATGTATTTTAACTGATAAATATACATATTTGTGTGGTACAATGTGGTATTTTGATATATGTATATATTATAGAATGATTAAATTAAGCAAATTAACAAAAAAATTGAAATAACATAAAGTGACTGAATAGTAGAATAATTGGTATCCCCCAGGGCAAAGAGAGAACAAAAGTATTTAGAAAATCTATTTAACAAAATGATAGATAAAAACATCCCAAGTCTAGCAAAAGATTTAGACATCCAGATACAGGAGAGTCTGTGATCCCTAAGCAGATAGAATGCAAAAGGGTCTTTTACATGACACATTATAGTCAGACTATTTAAAGTTAGAAAAAAAGCAAAATCCTAAAAACAGCAAGAGAAAAGCAACTAGCCACCTATAAAGGAAACCCCTTCAGACTAACAGCAGAGAGAGAATGGGATGATATATTCAAAATGCTGAAAGAAAACACTGCTAGTCAGAATATTATATCCAGCAAAAATGTAGGAATGCAGTCTTTCCCAGACAAGCAAATGCTTAGAAAAATGTGCTACCAATAGAACAGCTCTACAAGAAATGCTCAAGGGAGTCCTAAACATGGAAGTGAAAGGATGACATTTATCAATACTATCATGAAATCACATGAAAGTATAACTCACTGGTAAGGCAATTACACAATGGGCTCAGAGAAAAGACTCAAATGATACCACTACAGAAATTCACTAAATCACAACGACAGACAATAAGAAAGATGTATACAGCAGGATGTACATAGGTCTATGCAAATACTACACCATTTTACATAAGGGACTTGAGCATGTGTGAGTTTTGGTTTCTACACGTTTCTCTTTCCTTTGTTGCATGGATACTGAGGGAAGACAGTATTTCAAACTGAGTGCTTTTGTTTGTGAGAGTCTAGAATATTGGTATGTGCTAGGTAGAGTGCCTAAGTGACCAGCTCTCAATAACAACTTTACATGCTGAGTCTATAATGAGCTTCCCTAGTAGACAACATATCACACAAATTGTTACAAATCATTGCTGGAGGAATAAAATGTGTGATTCCACAAGGAGAGGACTTTTGAAAACTTGTACAGATAATCTTTCAGTCCTCTCTCCAGGCATCTTTTCCTTTTGCCATTTTTGTTTTATGTCCTTTTACTGTAGTAAATGTATTTTTTCCTTTTTGATTATGGTAAAATCACATAAAACAAATTTATCATCTCAACAATTTCTGAGTTCAGTAGTGTTAAGTATATTTTCATTAATGTGCAACTAATCTCCGGAACATTTTCATCTTGCAAAACTAAAACTATACCCATTCAACAATAGCTCCCCTTTTGTTGTAGCAAATCTGAGCTGTGAATTTGACTATCAGCTGAGTCCTGTGAGTTTTCCTAGGAACTCATCAAACCTGTGGTAGTCTTGGGAACAGCTGACACTGATGTATACACGTTAAGTTGGTCTTTGATCTGCTTCACTGACTACACATTTTACATGTGGGAGGTGGGGTAGAGGAATCACCACTTCCGCATTCAGTGAATCTTCATTTTTACATAGGATAAAATAAGCATAGGGCAGAGGAAACAGTCAGATATGCATTTTTCTCAGGTAAACAGAGGGATGACTTTTTAGTTCTGTCCTTTGTCTGGTACCGGTGAAGGTAAGTTATTAATTTACATTGTCAGGGTGAAATTTAACAGAACTGTTTTAGGATAAAGAGCTTGGGGCCCATTGTGGGCAAATTATGAGGGAGGTATGCAGCTTTTATTCTGCTTATGTTTGTAGCTATCTTATTTAGGAACAAAATGTGAGGTAGCCTTGTGTGACCCAGGTCCCAACTTGACTTTTCCCTTTGGCTTAGTGAGTTTGGTGTCCCAAGATTTATTTTCCTTTCACAATAGTAAAATGGTTACTATAGTGAAGCAGATTAACGATTAACTTTTTTAACTCCTAGAATTTCCATTTGGCTCTTTGTTAAATCTTTTTTGTGCTTGCTTGTGTGTATGCTGAGATGTCTGTATTTCTTTCAGAAGTGTTCATGATTGCATGTTGGAGCATTTTGACAATTTTGGCTTTAAGCCTGTCAGGTAATCCCAACATCTCCGCCTTTTTGACTTTGGTATCTGTTAATTGTCTTTTCCCATGTAGGTAGAGATTTTCCTAATTCTTCATGTTGTGAGAATTTTGAATTATATCATGGGAATTTTGGATATCAGGTTATGAGACTCTTGGTCTTGTGTATATTCTGTAAAGAATGTTGATATTTTCGTCTTAGCAGGCAGTCTACTTCTCTTCTCTGGTGATGCCTTTGCCATGACTCTTTTCCTCATGATGGAGCTAAGGCAAAAGAGAAAGGCTGCAGAAGGAAGGTGTTTAAAGATAGGGTGAGTCTTGAGGGCACTGTTTAAGGTGCCTCTGCCCAGGACACTGTGACGGAACTGCTGGTGGTGCACAGATTTCAGAATCCTTAGTGAATACAAAAGATGGAGGTAGGGTAGTAAAGAAATGGCCTACTAATTAAAAATTATGTCAAGTTGTAACTGCATTTCTGAGATTTATAGTGTGACAAGCAACAGTGCCAAGTGAGGAGAGCACCACTTATGGTCTTTATCACAGCTACTCAACTTTACCGATTATTGAACCAGTACAGACGAATCAACAGAGAACTAAATATTGTTTCATTATGGGTGACCAAGTGTTAACAATTGGCTATTACTTACACTCTGGCTTGGATTGACCTTAGTCAGGCTCCTTTATTCCTTGCAGGCTTGTTCCCTAGTTGGAGGGAGCAGTCATTATAATTCAAAATCTACCCTTAATAGCTTATCCTGAGAAGCAATTGACCACAGCATAAAATATTTTCTGTCAGGTCACCTGGTTATGTTGTCTGTTCAGTCTCACTCTTTCCCCCAATTTCCCTTCAAATGTTCCTGCTAGACCTGCTTATCTCTTCCTATAAAGGAAAGCCTTTTTCTGATTCTGAGATTCTCAAAGACTCTGAAGTCAGAGCAATCTTCCTATGATAACAGTGTTTTTGAAAAAAGTCTTTCTTTATCTAAGACTAGATTGTTTTTATTTGACTTAGTGATATGGATGGAGGAAAAAAAGTGTGTGTATGTGTGTGTGTGTATTGTGCTATCCTCTAGCCTAGTTATAAATGTAACATGAATGTAAATAAGTAATATAATAAAAATAATAAAATAATAAAACCCTTCTGAGGAAAATGATAGAAGACTGGAGAAATTTGGCAATTACTTTTTTCTTTGATGAACAGACATCGTTATAGAAAGATGATGATTTTTCCTAACTTATTATATAAACTAAATACTACTGCAATTAGTATCCCAACAGAATTTTTTTTGGCATCTGACTGAAAGATTTTCAAGTTCTTCTGAAAGATCAAAGTACCAGAAGAGCCAGGAAAGGAGAAAATAATGGAGAAGAACGAAGGTTACTTGACATTTAAAACATAATTAGGTTATAGCAATTAAAATAAAGTGATACAAAAATAAATACACAAAAATGAATATTGAATAAACAAATGTACAATAAAGAAAGAAAATAAAAGGAGAGAACTAAATACAAAAATGTATGGGGATGTACGACATAAAAAATAAGCCATTTTAAACAAGTGGGAGAAACAGGGATTCATTAAACAATGGTGAATCCTTCACTCTTTGCCCTAAGTAGATGTGCTAAAGAAAAAATTAGTCAATGAAACTTGTTAAAGCATGCAAGGCAGACTTTATTCAGGATCATTGTGATGGATATAAGGACCATGACATTGGGGTTTTGCAGCAGGAAAAGAGATTGGATTCAACTCCAAAAGTAGTACGGGAAAGTAGTAATTTATAGCCAAGGAGCAGGGTGGGAGTCAGTGGATGGAAAATTACTGAAAGGGAACATCAGGATTAAGGAGGATTCTGGCTAAACCTGCCTAACAGGATTCTTGCTGAAGACAGGCCAGAGTGATCAGACATCACCTAGGGAATGGTGGAGGATGGGGAACAGGATCAGATATCAAGGATGATCAGATATCAAGGGTAGGGTGTTCTTGCTAAATGGACTTAGCAGGGTTCTTTGTTAAAACTGGATTTTACAAGTACACAGATGGGCCTAGGAGAAGTTTCGGGAGCCCGACTAAAGTTTGGTCAAACAGAAACTATTTGTCAGATGAAGGAATTAAATGTATAATAATGCAACCAAATAGTATTAAACAAAACAGATGTGAATGTGTTTATTCTGTAGGGTGGACAAAGTCATTGTAAGAATGACAGAAAAACCAGGAGCAGAGAAGAAAATGATTGATGAAAGTTTGGGCAAAAAAGCCAAATGCTAAAAAATGTCTGAAGATTTATTCTAAGCCAAATGTGAGGACCATGACTCATATGCAGGGGCTTCCCTCTACTCATGATTTTTTTCCCTAGCTGTTAAAAAAGAGGAAAGATTGTCCTTTTTTCAGATTTAGATGCTTAGCATAATAATGAATTAGCATATCAGTTTTTCCCTTACACTGACAACACACATCCAGTGTGTTGACGAAAAATCCAAACTCTAAAATATTTGAAGAAATTTATTCTAAGCCAAATGTGAGGACCATGACCCATGACACAGCCTCAGGAGGTCCTGAGACCATGTGCCTAAAGTGGCTGGGTTGCAGTTTGGTCTTCTAAATTTTAGGGAGACATAAGATATCAACCAATACACGTGAGGTATACATTGGTTCGGTCCTTAAGGGCAGGACAACTTGAAGTGGGGGTTCTCACAGGTCATAGATGGATTCAAAGATTTTCTGATTGGCAATTGGTTGAAAGAGTTAAGTTATTATCTAAAAACCTGTAATCAATAGGAAGGAGTGTCTGAGTTAAGATAAGGGATTGTGGAGACCAAGGTTCATATTAGGTAGATGAAGTCTCCTCGGTGGCCATCCTTAGAGGCAATAGATGGTAAATGTTTCCTTTAAAAGGTGCTAGACTCTCAGTTAACCTCCTCAGGATCAGTAAAAGACCTGGAAAGGGAAGTGGATTATCTACAGAATATAAATTTCCTCCACAACAATTTTGCAGAACGATTTCAAAATATGTCATGGAAATATATTTTGGGATAAAATACTTCAATTTCTGGCCAGGCGCGGTGGCTCACGCCTGCAATCCCAGCACTTTGGGAGGCTTAGGCAGGCGGATCACGAGGTCAGGAGTTCAAGACTAGCCTGACCAACACGGTGAAACCCCATCTCTACTAAAAATACCAAAATTAGCTGGGTTGGTGGCACACACCTGTAATCCCAGCTACTCAGGAGGCTGAGGCAGTTGAATCGCTTGAACCTGGGAGGCGGAGGTCGCAGTGAGCCGAGATCGTGCCATTGCACTCCAGCCTGGGTGACAGGAAGACTCTGTCTCAAAAAATAAATAAGTAAATAAAACAAAAAACAAACAAACCAAACAAAAACCTTCAGTTTTCTTCAGGGCCCTGCTATCTGCCATTTGATACTATACTAGAGTCGGGTTGGAATTTGACATCTTATTGCTACAAAGAGTTTATTTTGTCAGTCTTAATATCTCCTTTTTTAATGTTAATTCTTGTCAGTTGTGCCTGAATTCCAAAGGGAGGAGAGCATAATGAGGCACGTCTCAGGTGAAGATGGGGCGAGTATTGGGGGTGCTGTTGGAGGTATCTGAGTCTGGGACAGAATCCAGATCCCTTGATGGGGACCCAGGAAGGGGCAGGGTGGACAATAAGAAAGGTGCCTGGAAACTGGGAATACTGAGGGCTTGTGCCCATGGCCCCAAGATCTATAGAGCACCCCATGGAGGTGCCAAGTGAGGAGCGTGCGTTAGCTCCTTGTTGCAGTTTTTTTACCTCTGCCATGGATGTCCAGGGAAGGAATGGGCAAGGCTGTGCGTTCTAACAAAACTTGATTTTAGGGAGGAAATGGGCCTAGTAAATTAGAGTGTTATGAAAGCAGTAGTCACTCCAGTTTCAGTTCTCTAGTGGTATTTTTCTAAATGTCTTCATTTTGGAGAATCCTGTTGTGAATCTAAATCTCATCAATAGACTCCTCTATCTTTTTACCATAAGCCTTAAAGTGATTTCTATGCCTGCTTGGCCGTAAAATAAACAAAAGCATATTTACCCTGATTAGAAAATGTACACAGTATAATAACTGGGATTTATTATTAAACCATTTTCAAATGTTAACAAAATGTACCCAAATGCAGGTATGGATGCTTGCCACTTACAGAGTCCGATTAACAAGAACGAGGTCTGGTAGAAATAACGTGTCTTTTTTTTAACCAAAACTAGTAAAAGGAAAGTGGCCAGATTCCTATCCAAAGTAACCACTTCGATTTGGAGGGGAAGGGAAGCCACAAATCTCTGTTTTCCTAAAATTCTTTATTGCCTGACAGCAAATCTCAGCCCTTCCTGATTCCAGTCTTACACCCTTATCATTGTACACAAGGACAACAAGGTACATCTGTGAGCCCCGATTTGTAGCCTCACAGTCTTAGAAACAGTTCTGTAACAAAAGACTCTACTAAGAATCTACACTGCTTAGGAAAGCAATTATTTCTCCTACAGAGGTTTAAAAATAAATTTCTGATATAAAAGCACTGAAAATCTATGGTTCAAATATGAAGTGAGACTTATTGTAGGATATCTCAGTTTGCCACAACATGTGTGTAATGTCTCCACAGTGGGACCATTGAGGTGGACAGACAGGGTACAGCCTCAAGAAAAGCAAGTTTCCCATCCCCTGGGGAGAACAAAATGTCAACGGTCAATTAACGTAGAGTGATTTCTGTTGCAATAACAATAAAAATACTATCAGCATTTACCTGACTGTGATTCTGTGTCAGACACTTACCGATCAGTTTACATGAGTCCTGTTTTCTTACACCAATTCCTGAGTTTAAACGGTATGTTTATCATTAGTTACAGATGGGAAAACTGAGACCCTGAGGGCCTTCTGTGTTCTCTTCAGCCCTGAGTAGTCCTTTGCAGGGGCCTTCCTGATCTTCCTCTCCCTCCTCCTTGTGACTAGGTCTAGTATCTTAACCTCACAGTGGTCCCTATTCTGTCTGTCCTCAGCCCTCATCGCAGCTGTCAACCACTCACATCTTACCATACTTCCACTTCCTCTTCTGGATGCCTATGGTCCGGAGTGAGACCAGGTCCAAACCTGAGCTTCTTGCTAAGTCAAAGTGACCTTTTCCTGTCAGTCAGGGAAGAAGAGCTGTGAAAGTGGTGCCATGTTGGTTGACTTGCTGTCACCAGGCAGAGCTCAGACTGCCCATATTACAGTGATATCTGCTTTTGCCAGAAGGGGCATCTTATCTCCCAGACCTGGAGGTCTTCAGAGAAGACAAGGGAGAGACACACTCTTAAACACTCATACCTGTTAAGGTCACAGACTTCAGGATGCATGAGGGCCAAGCTGGGGTGTCCCCCCAATCAACACTCTCTGTGCGTGGACAGGTGGGGCAGGCTAAGGCTAGCTTAGCCCCTTCTTCCTAAAGGGCCTCAATTTTAGTCAGTGCTGTTTGGAATCATCTCCTTATGGCTGTTTTCTCCTTTATACTCCTTTCCCTCATACCAGAAGCTCATTTCCAAGGCTAAAGGTAAATTCTCACACATTTTTATCTTTTTTTCTTATTTAATGATTGCATTATATGCTTTCTTCTACAAGATGCACTGGCTCTGAGGGAGGTCAGTGCATCTTGTACTTGTGCCAGGCAGGGCAGGCTACAACTTGGCCTGTCCTGAGGGCACAAGCCTGGATCCTGAAGACACTGGGGAAAACCCCAACAGAGCACTGGGCTTAAGAAAAGACCACCAACTTCCAGCCAAATGCTGGTCAGCTGCCAGCTCTGCCTCCACCCAGTCCTATATCAGGGTCTGAAGGCTGGGTCTAGAATCCCAAGTTGGAGTGAGTGGATGCCCCAGGACGGGGAGTCTGAGGGGTAGACTGACAGGCCAGGAAGGCCTCTCAGAGGAGGGGGCAGCAGAAAATCTCCACATGGCTTGAGGGGATGTACAGCTGTGGGGTGAAGCACGGCCCAGCAACCACCTGTTCACTGACCTGCTGTGCAGGTGCAGGTCCAGTTTTTGCCCTCTTTGGGCCTCAGTCTTCTCACCTGCACAATAGGCATAATTAAACCTCCAGCATGCAGGGGATGTTTCTGAATGGAGAGGAGCTGAAGTGATAAGAAAGCAGATTTGGCCCAAGAAGAGGAAAAGTGGGTCAGAGTGGGTGGGGAAAGGCTGATAGGGGCCACTTCAGCACAGCCAGGGGCTGCCTTCCTGAAAGTGCTCAGCGCAGTCAGGCAGGGGGAGACTCTGAGGCTGTGGTCGGAACCACAAACCAGAGACCAGGTGAGGTTGTTTCTGTAGTGCTCTGGGGTGATCAGTTGCTGTGTCACTGCTCCTTCCTCATCTCTGCTCACAGGGAGTCCCAAATAAGCCCAGTGGTTATCTCTGCCCCATTGGTTACTGTGACCCATGTGAAGTTATTAGAGCCAAATGTCATCATCACAACGGTCACCAGGTTAGTACTTTGGAAATTTATCCAAATAATGGCTTGCCTGTTCTGAGATGATTTTGATAATATATCATCATTTATTGTAGCCATAGTTTATTCAGCCATTCTCCTATTGGCTATTAAGTAGGGCTTGATTTACTTTTTATGCATCTTAAACTAGTTGTGGTGAGCATTCTTGTACATAAATGTAAATATGGAGGATATAGAGCAATGTACTATTTGTAATAGCAAAAAACTAGAAACAGTCCATTTATATATTAAGGAAATGGTTCAGTGAATTATGTTATATTCACATCATGTGATAGATACAACAATGATAATGAAAAAATTAAACCATATGCAGACATGTGAAGTGAAAGAAGCCAGGCATAAAAGAGGGCATACTATATGAAAGTAGACAAAACTGGTATTTAGGGATATATGCACTTGTATTAAAGCAGTTTTACAGAAAACAAGGATTCTCACCTACCTGAATAATAATTTTTTTGTAATTTTATTTTTTAAGCAATCAGGCAGTAAAATTGACATTTCAAGGTGTACAGTTTAATGAATTTGTAAGCACGTATTGATTTACCACCACATTCAGAACACAGAACTGTTCCATTATTCCCAAAAGCCTCCTATGTGCTTTATTTTTATGGTCACACCTCTCTATTCACTTAAGCCCCTATAACCACTGATCTGTTCTTTATCACTATACTTTTGTCTTTTCAAGAATGTCATATAAGTGGAATAATACGGCATGTAATCTTTTGAGTATGGCTTCTTCATTTAGCATAATGTCATTTAGTTCTATGCAAGTTTTTTAATGTATCCATATTTCATTTGTTTTATTGCTAAATAATAGTCCGTTGTATGTGTATACCACACCTTGGTTATCCATTCACCCAAGGATATTTGGATTATTTCTCATTCTTTGTGATTATAAATAGAGCTGTCATAAACATTTGTATATGGGTTGTTGTGTAATCATAAGTTTTCACTTCTTTATAGATCAGTTTGGGAACAATTGACATCTTAACTGTGTTGAGTCTGTTAATCCATGAATATGTGCTGTCATATTTTGTTTTCTGGAGACTTTACTGAGAGAAGACTCTTGGAAACTTGTGTTAGTTTTCTCTGGACTTTGCTCTGTTTACCTTTTCACTTCGCTGATTTTCATTTGTATCTTCTTACTGTAATAGATATAAGCTATTAATATGTGTGTGACTATATGGTGAATTCTGTGAGCCCTCCTTGGTAATTATCAGCAATCATCGAAATTGGGTGTAGCTTCAGAGATTCCTGACACAGTGGTGACAGGGGCTGAAATTTTCTAGTGCAACCCAAAACTCTAAAACATACCAAGAGCATTGTTTGGGTAAAGGAAGGATGAATGATTGAAGAAGGATGAATCTCTGATACCTGTGTGACTATTGGGTTACCCGTGACTTCATATGAAGTAGCCAGTCAGCTGCTTGTCTGTTATGAGAGGTGAAGCCACCTAGGATATTTAACCATAATGCATCCAACTCCAGTAGAGTTCACTCACTGGATCTCTTGGCTGCTATTGGCCATGCTTGATGAAGTGAGGGGAAAAAGCATAGCTGGAGAATGCCTTTGTCTTTGTTTTTGTTTTCTCTTCTCCAGGGAGAAGGAGAAAGATCACAAACATATCTAAAGGTGACTTTTAAGTAGGCCAAAAATGTTAAAAGTTGATGTTGCTCTTTTCTAAGTGGAAGGGAAAAAATAAATCAGATCCCTTGACTGGACCAAAGCTTTGGATAAACCAGAGGGGAAATAAAGGGGACACTTCAGCCTTTTCTTAAATTTGGCTGCTGTTTCTGATGCAGCCTCTTACTCTCCTCTGGCATTCCAGCCAAGATTTCTCATGGGAACTATAATGTTAACCTTATAAATGCTAAATTTATTGTTTGCAGTTTTAATAAACTTGCAATGAGATAAAAATGAATTAAAAATGACTTTGTGTTTGTGGCTATTGCATTTGGATGTCTCATGGGGGTTATTTTCTATGGAAATAAGCTTGTTAGAGTACTTTACAGGACTTGTGTAGAATATGTTGAATAATCTCACTTGACTAATTCAAATTTATCTCCACTTTATTTTTTCCTGATGTTGCCTTTCTGAGTAATTATACTCTATTTTTTCACATTACACCCACCTCACCCTCTCCTACCTGACAAATTGTTCCAAAATCATAAACAAAGATTGAACCATTTGGACAAGAAGAAACTATACAAGGAAGCACATATGTCAGTAAAAGGAAAGAATCAGAAGGTAAATTTGCATTTGCTTGCATGTGTGCATTGTGTTATACCTGTAACATGTGGTCCCCATTCTCCTCTTATTAAGACTCTAACTGATGAAGGAAGAGTTTGTACTATTTAGGTAAGTATCCTCCTTACTATGATTAGAAAGACATTTCGTCAATATTTTACCCAGCCTAGTTTTTAAGGCTTAGTGGGAAAAAAAGAACTTATTTTTTATAGGATTGTACCTTAACCAAAACAAAGTAATTACATTTCAAATACAGACATTCAATTGGCATACCATTGCTCTAAATTAACCTGGTGCCCTTAAAATATCATTTTCTTGCCCCTGAAGTCACTGTTTCAAAAGATGGAGAAAATATTAATGACACTTTGTTATTATTTTTATTGATATGTAACATAATAGATGTACATACTTTGGGATACAGGCAATAATTTGATACATTCATGTAATATGTAAAAAACAAAAGTATTGGGGATATTCGTCATCTTAAATATTTATTTTTTTCTTTATGCTGGCAACATTTGAATTATTCTTTTCCAGCTATTTTGAAATACACAATAGATTACTATTAACTACATTCAACCTACTGATCTATCAAACACTAGGTCTTATTTCTTCTATCTAACTGTATATTGTACCCATTGAGGAGAGATTAATTAATGACACTTTCGTTGTGCTATGTTCACTTATATTTCATCCTCCCTAAATCCAAGGAATGCTGTGAAGCTTATCTACATTTCATAGATAAGAAAAATATGTGGCATACTTAAAATCACTTAGCTGGTGCAACCAAAATTTAGATCTGGTTTGAAAGCTTTGTTATTCACCATTCTATTCTACTCTAAGAGTAAATGACTTTGCTTAGAAGGCCTTATTTATTCATTGACAAACTGTTTTGGCTGCTAATTATGTGTGTACCAGGCATTGTTCTAGGTTTAATATTACAGTGTCTCTACACTAATTCACACAGCTTAGTACTGGTTCAGAAATGCACACAGATAAATGCAAAGGGTGAAGGAATCTTGAAAATATGTCTAAAAATGGGAATTTGTATATGTTATAATAAAATTGGTATTTAAAATCTGTGGGATTGAGTCAAAGATATTCTTTATTAAGAAATACGGGATCATGGCCCAGTCTTTTGCAAAATATAAAAAAGGATCCCTTTTAAAATTATTATACTACAGTAAATTCTATATGGACACAAGATGCAAAAGTAGAAAGTAAAGATGCCAAAATAGTACATGAAAATATGACAAAGTGTTTTGTAGTATTGACATGTAACTCAGTATTCATACAGGGAAAGACTGATAAGTTTGATTACACACAATATTGAAACTTATGTATGGAAAATTTTCATAAACAAAATTGGGAATTATTTTGCAACAAACATGTTAATTTTATATGAGTGATACAATGCAACCTGGGCTGTAGCAGCTTGGGGTTTTACAATCACAGGACTCTATTTTATTGATGGCCAGTAGATGTGGGGTGAGGTGTTTTTGAGGTATGCATAGCAGATGGTCTCTAAATGGCAAAAATATGCTTGTTTAGGCTATTTTTAAAACAATTGGACATGTAAAAATTGTATTTTACTACCAGCAGACTTAAGCTAATGGGTCTCAGCCTGTAGGGAAGAAATAATTAACCAAGGGACCAATACACATAGGCTATTTTTGGCTCATTTATGTAACACTTCAATAAGATTAAAAAACAATTTGCAAAACAGAGTACATACTACATTCCTATTTGTGTGAAAAATATCTGAGAGTATATGTATGTGTTTTCATTTCTCCTGGTGTATATATGTGTGTAGTACACAAGAGGAATAAATTTTGAAAGATGACCTTTATTAACAGAAGTGTTTGGAGTGGAAATTGGACCAGAGGCAAAAAACAAAACAAAACAAAACAAAAAAACAAAACAAAACAAAAAACTCCAGTTTTTAAAATGTTTTAGCACATCTATGTATTTTTCAAATTTTCTTTTACTCGGAATGTGTATTACTTATATACTTTTAAAAAGCTATTAGGTCAGGCATGGTGGCTCACACCTGTAATCCCAGCACTTTGGGAGGCTGAGGTGGGTGGATCACCGAGCCCAGGAGTTTGAGACCAGCTTGGGCAACAGAGTGAGACCCTGTCTCTACAAAAAATAAAAGTTAGCTGGTTAGCTCTGTGTGGTGGCATGCGCCAATAGTCCTATCTACTTGGGAGGCTGAGGTGGAAGGATGGCTTTAGCTTGGGAGATCTGGGCTGCAGTGAGCCATGATCACACCACTGCACTCCTACCTAAGACCCTGTCTGAAAAACAAACAAACAAACAAAAAAAAACCTAGTTAATTTTTCATTAAAAACCCATTGAGATAGTTACTATTGTATTTCCTAAAGAAAATAATGTATGGTAACCACTTTTACATTAATATATTTCTACTGCTGTCTGAGCAGTAATAAAATATCACTAACATATTCCAACATTTCTTCTTGTGATCTTCATGGTTGGATTTCCTCCAGCAATGTATGATGCTTGCTCTCGTGATCTGCTTTATTGGTGTGCTCAGTTTAGATAGAAAGACTTCATAGATTTGGGATTTAGGACAAGAGTTGTGCTAAAACAGTTTTAAGAATAGGTTTATTTTTAGTGGTAGTTGATAATGTAAATAACATTGCAGTACATAATTCAATCTCATTTCTTTTTTCAACGCTATATAATTTAGACTGCACTAATTTTGGCTTTTTCTCATCTAGCTGTTTCTTCAATATAAGTTTGTTATGATTTTGAGCCTTTGTTCTCTAATCTCAAAAAATGTGGATTCTTAATAGTTTTTGTGGTTGTATAGCATGCTCAGGCTCTGGAATCAGACAGTCCTCAGTTCTGAATTCTAGTCATTTAAGAACTGCATGGATTTGGGCAAGCTATTTAATCTCTTCTATGTCTTCTATGCTACAGTTTCCACATCTATGTAATGGGGATAGTTGTAGTACCTACCTCATAGCACTTGTGAGAAATAAATGACATTTTCCCTAAAAGCATGGTATACGTACAAAAACAGACATATAGACCAATGGAACAGGATATAGAACCCAGAAATAAAGCTGCACACCTACAAACATCTGATCTTCAACACTAGTAAGTAATGTGGAAAGGACTACCTATTCAATAAATGGTGCTGGAATAACAGGCTAGCCATATGCAGAAGATCAAAACTGGACCCCTACCTTGCACCATATACAAAACTTAACTCAAGATGAATTAAAGACTGAAATGTAAGACCTAAAACTGTAGAAACCCTAGAAGAAAACCTAGGAAATACCATTCTGGACATCAGCCTGGGCAAAAACTTTGACTAAGTTTCCAAAAGCAATTGCAATAAAAACAAAAATTGACAAGTGGGACCGAATTAAACTAAAGAGCTTCTGTACAGCAAAAGAAACTATTAATAGATTAAACAGACAACCTACAGAATGGGAGAAAATATTTTCAAACTATGCATCCAAGAAAGGCCTACTATCCAGAATGTATAAGGAGCATAAATGTTGAATTCAACAAGTAAAAAACAAATAACCCCATTAAAAGTGGGCAAAGGTCATGAACAAACCTTTCTCAAAAGGAGACAAACATGTGGCAAACAAATATATGAAAAAAATGCTCAGCATCACTAATTATTAGAGTAATGTAAATCAAAATCACACTCAAAACCGGTGAGATTCATTGGTTAGAATGGTTATTATTAAAAAGACAAAAATAACAGATTTTTGCAAGGTTGTGGAGGAAAAGGACTGCTTATACACTGTGGGAATATAAATTAGTTCAGCCACTGAGAAAAGCAGTTTGGAGATTTCTCAAAAAACTTAGAACTACTATTTAACCCAGCAGTTCCATTACTGGCATATAACCCCCCTAAAATAAATCATTCTACCAAAAAGACACATGAACTTGTATGTTCATCACAGCATTATTCACAATAGCAAAGACATGGAATGAACCTAGGTGCCAATCAACAGTGAAGTGGATAAAGAAAATGTGGTATATATACACCATGGATTGCTACACAGTCTTAAGAAATAATCAAATCATGTCCTTTCAGCAACATGGATGCAGCTGCAGGCAATTATCCTAAGCAAATTAATGCAGAAACAGAAGGCTAAATACTGAATGTTCTCACTTGTAAGTGGGAGCTAAACATTGAGTGCACATGGACATAAAGATAGGAACAACAGACACTGGGGATTACTAGAGGGGGAAGGGTGGGATGGAGAAGAGGTTTGAAAAACTACCTATTAGACACCATGCTCACTACCTGGGTGACGGGATCTTTTCTATGCCAAACCTCAGTGACATGAAATTTAGTCATGTAACAAACCTGCACATGTACATACTGAACCTAAAATAAAAGTTGGAAAAAAGCAGATGGAATAAAAATTAGTTCTAATTTGGAAACTGAAAGTTATTAATAGCATTTTCATTTTTTGAGGGGTGTACATTTTATTGGAAACCTTAAATAATTTTCAGAAGACATCTTCAATCAAGTTTCTTGTGTGGCCTACACAGAAAACTGAAGCTTTTTGGATTAGGGGCAAGGAGACGGACAGTACAGAGGACAAGGACCCCTCACAATGAATGGCCTTCAGCTAGCTTTTGCCACAGCTTCTTCAATGAGTCCTAGCCTATAGAAGATCTGTTCTGGGAGATGGTCATATTCACCTGGCAAAATCTGCTAGAATCCTTTGATGGTATCCTTCAGGGGTACCAGCTTCCTCATATGACCTGTAAAGACCTCAACAACCTGGAATGGCTGAGACAAGTAACATTGTATTTTCTGTGCACAGGACATGGTCAATTTGTCATCCTGAGAAAGTTCATCCATACCCAGGATGGCAATGAGGCCTTGGAGGGATTTGTAGTCCTGCGGGATCTTTTGCACCCCATGGGCCACATCATAATGCTCATCGCCAACAATGTTGGGATCTATGATACAAGAGGTGGAATCTAGAGGATCCACAGCTGGACAGATGCCCAGTTCAGCAATGACATGGGACAGCACATCCAAATGAGCAAAAGTAGTAGCAGAGGCAGGGTCAGTCAGGTCATCAGCAGGCACATAGATAGCCTGTACAGAGGTGATAGATCCCTTCTTGGTGGTGGTAATTATTTCCTGCATAGTACTCATGTCAGTGGTCAGGGTAGGCTGATAGCCCACAGCAGAATGGATTCCGCCTGATAAGGCAGACACCTCTGCACGAGCCTGGATGAGGCAACAGATTTTATCAATAAATAGCAATATATCTTGACCTTCTTGATCTGTGAAGTATTCAACCACAATCAGTCCAGTCAGAGTTACCTGGGCACGAGCACCAGGTGGTTCAATCATTTAACATATACCAGCACTATCTTGGAGGTGGCATGTTTTAAGCTGATAACATCAGATCACAGAATAAATCATTGCCCTCACGGGTCCTGTCACCAACACCAGCAAACACCGAGTAACCACCATGGGCTTTGGCGACATTTCCTACTAACTCCATGATCACTACAGTCTTGCCAACTCCAGCACCACCAAAAAGTTAAATTTTGCCAACCTTGGCATAGGGAGCTAGCAGATCTGGTGACCTTGATATCAGTCACCAGAATTTCCTGCTCAACACTCATTTCCATGAACTCAGGAGCCTCAGCATGAACGGGAGCAAACTGTGTGGTTTTGATGGGACCTCTTTCATCAGGCTCCTTAATGACATTCATGATTCTGCCCAAAGTCTCAGGACCAACAGGAATTTTGATTGATGCACCAGAATCCAGGACTTTCTGGCCTCTAACCAAGCCTTCTGTACCACCCACAGCAGTGGTCCTTACTGTGCTCTCACCCAAATGCTGGGCCACCTCCAAAATCAGCCTGGTCTTCCTGCCTTGCACTTCCAGGGAATTTAGGGTATCCCATCAAACTGGACATCCACCACTGCATTAATGACTGCCATGATGCTCCCGGTGAGAGCATCTGCCTTCAACAAAGGAGATGCTTGTGATGCATTGTCCCTGGCAGGATGGACTGCTGTGGGAATGGCCTGCAGTAAGAGTTGAGCTATGGATAGCGATGCTGAAGGACTGAGTCCCTGCAAGGCCCTAGAGACTGAGGCAGCAGCCACAGGACCAACACGACTCAACATGGTAGAGTCCGGGTGGAGTCTAGCACTTTCAATTTTGAAAGGTATTACTTTTGTAGAAACTACTTTTTTTTTTCCTGCAGAAAATCTCTAAAATGTGATCAAAACAACTCTTTCTAAATTTACTTACATTTCTTTAGCTAAGCCATGTAGTATGTATTCAATTTTTCAATGTAAATGCTTTGAAGAAATATGTATTTTGAGCATGTAAAAACTAGAGGTGGTTAAGAGCTTGGCATTAACTTATGATGGGTAAAAGAAGAAGTGGTCAGAAATGTTTTTCAGACATTTCTAATTAAATTTGTTTTAAAAATAAACCGACTAATTTCTCTGTCCATTTCAATTTATGATTTTGCTGCAAATATTTATGGATTTTTAGAAACCTTTTGTTATTTGTTTCCTTATTTGCTGTTATTGATCTTTAGAATACGGATTCGGTAATTCTTTCTTATAATTGAAGTCGAATATAGAGAAGAAGCCTACTGAAGAGCTTTATGATATCATGTTACACCAGATACTCAGTAAATAGCTGCATGATATATGAGCGATTATTTAAAACAGACTTTACTTTTTAGAGACATTTTAGGTTCAAACTTGAGCAGAAATTATAGAGTTCCCTTCCATGCACAGACTCCTCCACAGTCAACATCCCACACCAGAGTAATACATTTTCTACAAATGGTGAACCTACACTGATAACATTGTCTCCGAAAGTCATGGCTTACATTAGAGTTCAGACTTGGTATTATACATTCTCTAGGTTTGGATAAATATATACTGATATGCATCTACCATTGTAGTATATGGAATAATTTCGCTGACCTAGAAATCCTCTGAGCTTTGACTATACATCCGTTTCTCACCCCCGACACCTGGTAATCACTATCTTTTTATTGTCTCCGTAGTTTTGCCTTTTCCAGCATGTCATCTGTTGGAATCATACAGTATTCAACCTTTTTATATATGCTTCTTTCACTTAGAAATATGCATTTGAAGTTTCTTCAGGCCTTTTCATAGCTTGATGGCTCTTTTTTTAATTGTTGAGTATATTCCATTGTCTGGATATACCACAGTTTTGCTGAAGGACATCTTGGCTTTTTCCAAGTTTTGTCAATTATGAATAAAGCTGTTATAAACATCTGTGTGCAGGGTTTTTTGTAGACATGAGTTTTAAACTCATCTAAGTAAATACCAAGGACAGCAATTGCCAAATCACATGGTAAGAGTATGTTTAGTGTTTTAAGAACTGCCAAACTGTCTTCTAAGGTAGCTATACTACTTCGCATTACTACCAGCAATGAATGAGAGTTTCCATTGCTCCACATACCTGTCAGCATTTGGTGCTGTCACTGTTCTGGATTTTGGTCATTCCAAGGGATGTGTAGTGGTATCCCATTGTTGTTTTAATTTGAATTTTCCTAATGGCACATGATGTTGAACATTTTTTTTTACATGCTTATTTGCCATCTGTATGTCTTCTTTGGTGAAATATCTGTTCTTGTCTTTTGCCCATTTTAAAATATTTTTGTATTATAGTAATTTAATTTTGTTCCCGTATTATATTAATTAATTTAATCTCCGTTGAAACACAGGGTTTATTTTTTTTTATTTATTTTTTTTTTTTTTGAGACGGAGTCTGGCTCTGTCGCCCAGGCTGGAGTGCAGTGGCCGGATCTCAGCTCACTGCAAGCTCCACCTCCCGGGTTCACGCCATTCTCCGGCCTCAGCCTCCCGAGTAGCTGGGACTACAGGCGCCCGCCACCTCGCCCGGCTATTTTTTGTATTTCTTAGTAG